>NW_004524663.1:10580374-10585856 GCF_000260255.1 Octodon degus | reverse complement strand
AAAAAAAGAAAATATTCAGGGAAGACATTCTTAGAGCAAAACTCCAGCAAAACTAACATACGCAGGTTACTCACTAGCTTCTCACTTACAAAATAAATCTGGTGCTCTTGTTTCTCCACTTGCTCCCTCCAGTGTCTGCCTGCCTCCAAATTCCTAAAAACAGAAGTTTTTGCCTTTCATACAATAAGTACAACAGCCTCCTCACAACTCATAGGATACTGGAGTGGGGTGGGGGGAAAAAGAATTTTCTCCAATTAGTAAATTTTCCCAATATTTTCTGTTCCATGGTCTACTACTTTTAAAGAAGTAGACCATCTATTCCTCGTGATAGCACATTTGGAGAGTGTTTCCAATGCAGGCAAACACATTTCTCAGAATAATAGTCACGAATATAATGATTGGTACACTTGTAATCATTCTTCTGATTAAAATTATACAAGTTCAAAAGGGGGCAAGATTCCCCAGAATCCTTTTTAAAAATGTTACATTTTCCTCTGCTATTATTCAGTCTTAGCTATATCTTGGGAGATTCCAATGTCAGTGAATCTGCTGCAGTTTTCAGTAATAAAGAACACATTCCAGTTAGCACTGAAAAGATATTTCATCAGTCTTCCTGTTAGTATGAGTCATAGCAGAAAAGAATTTGATTCTTTATAAGAAGAGACCATAGTCCAGTAATAAGCTCTCTAAAACTTTATGCCATAGAGAATTGAGTCACCAACCAATTTTTATCAATTTTCTTTAAGCACTTACTAGGTACTAGTACTGTTCCGAATTTTAAGGATACTATTTTTAAAAGTATAGGATAGAATGCCTATAATTTTATTTATAAAGAAATAAGCATTGGAGGCTGAAGATGTAGCTCAGTGGGGGAGTAGTAGCCTCCATGGGTGAGACCTGGGGCTTGATACCCAGCACCATGGAAAAGGAGAGAAGAAGGGAGAGGAGGGGAAAAGAGGAAAAAGGGGTCTAGACAGAAGGAGGAAGGGAGGGAGGGAAATAAGGAAGGAGAAGAAAGGAAAGAGGGGGCAGGAATCAGCATTATGTCTATACATCTCTGATATTAGTATTTGTTTTCAAAAAAGCAATCCAAAAGAACTCAGCCTTCATTTTCCTTTAGAAGACAAATGGTATTATCTCCAAGCTCCCAATTTGCTTGACTCCAGGAAGTCCAGTTTTCCAGACTCTCCTTCAAAGCTATTTCCTGAATCCTGCAAAGATGCCTGCAAACATCCAAAAGAAGAGTCACAGACATGAGCTACTGAGGACATTTGAAAAGAAAACAGCTTAAGCCTAGAAGTGTTAAGTGGTTCCTACAAATCATTCCTTCATTTGTAGCCTCATTATGCAGATGTGCTACTCAGGGATAACACCAACTTGTCCATTATGGACGTCCAAAAAATGACCCTGGAAATCAGGCAGATTTCTGAAGCCAGTGGTGCTGAAGATCTGAGGCTCTCCTCAGAGGAGGCCCGGGGGCTGCCTGGCAGGTCAGGGCTGAGTGCCTCGCCAGCTCTGAGGACTCCACCACAGTGCTCCCTTACCCTGCCCCACCCTGGGAATTTACTCCAGGTAAGTGGTCGTCAAGCATGAGTCAGGGGCGGCAGACCCCTCTACAGCTGCACTCAGGCCTGGGAGATAGCTCAGTGGCATGAGCACCTGCCTGGCAAGCCAAGGCTCTGAATTTGATCCCTGGTACCAAAAAATTAAAAACAACAACAATAACAATAAAAAAAAAACCAGCACTCAGAAGGCTGAAGCAGGAGGATGGCCATGAGTTCAAGCCCAGCCTGAACTATATATTAAGATCCTGCCTTCAAGAAAAACAAAGTCTTAAAAAAGAATCAATGTAATGATAGGCATGCTGACAATGTAAAAAGCCTTCTTGATGTCAGAAGAATGTGATCATTATGTATATCAAAAGTGTATCAATAAAATTAATTTTTTTAAAAAAAGTCTTTTTGAAGCAAACTGACACTTTCACCTTTCAGTTATCCAATCAGGGAAAGAAGGAGAGGTATAGGAGGATACTGTCTGCAGTGATCAGCACAGGAGAAAAATTCATATTAGCTGTATAAAAATTAATGTTTTACACACATATTTCTTCTTTCGAGAGAGAAGAGAGACAGAAGCCAGGCATGGCGACACACACAACTGTAATTCCAGTATTTGGGAGGCTGAGGCAGGAGGATCACCATGAGTTTGAAGCCAGCTTGGGCTATATGGTCAGCTTGAGGTCAGCCTGCACTATTATAGCAAGACCCTGTCTCAAAAAAAAAAAAAAAAGCCAAACCACACCATGGGGAGAGGGGAGAGAGAGAGAGAGAGAGAGAGAGAGAGAGACAGACAGGCAGGCAGGCAGGCAGGCAGACAGACAGACAGACAGACAGACAGACACACACACACACACACACACACACACACACACACACAATACTCTATTTTAGCATTTTATGTGCCCACAGCCAAAAAGCAAGATGCAATAGACTGAAAATGACCTGCTTAAAGGATCTCAGTGATTGAGTATAAAAATTTTAATATAATTTGGTTCCCAAGGAGACAAAGTCTTGAGAGGATCAAGGGAACTTACAAACAATGTTTTCTGCATAGTCTCACCATGCCAAGCGTTGTGCTACATGATTTACATGCTTGCCTCCCATATTCAAGCTTTTGTTTTGAAGCAGGCACTATTAAAACATCTGCCTTACAGACAGGAAAACAGAGATTAAGGAAATTCCCCTAGTAAGTCACGTAGCAGGAAAGTATAACTGGACTCTGAACAGCAGGTATCTGAAGCTCAAGCCTCCCTGTGGGCTTCATGCTGGGGTTTACACCCAGCCAGGTTTGGCCAATTGTGTTCCTAGAGAAGAACTATCTTGTCTGTAAAATGGGAAGATGGAACTCATTTTTCAGGATGTAGTGAGGACTCTATGAAATGACATCTGAAAGAACCCTGACACAGTGCTGTCATTCTGTGAGAGGGAAGACCTGCCTGCTGGAGAGTCCATCTCTGGGGCACTGTGGGCAATGCCTTATGTAAAGAAGGCCAGTATTACCGGGTGTGGTGATCAGGTGAATTGGGGCATGAAAGGGTGGCGCTCTAGTGTCTCAGACCTCAGACCATTGCTGACTTTGGAAGAAGAGGTTGTCATATGCCAGACTTACTTGATTCCTACTCAGACTACTTTGCAGCTGTCTACAACCGCCCAAATTAAGTAAACAAGGGGATTACTGGTGGGGGTGTCTGTTTGTTATCAAATTTAAGCCAGGGACCAAAGCTGAGTTTCTTCTGCAGAGTCCCTCTTGTTTCTTATCATAGTCTTTCAGAAGGAGAATATCCTCTTTGGTTCTTGAGTATTATCGTGTTCTCTTAACATGATGCATACACAAGAACAAGTGACTTCTGTTCCTTTTTTTTTTTTTCTTTTTTTGCTCAGCGTGAGGCTTTGAAGAATAATAAACCGACAAAATACATACCCTGAAGATACCCGCTCTGCCTGTCATAATTTGTCAGTATTTATGCAAAATCCTCATGAAATGCTTGGTGTAGTCTGCTGATTCTATTTGCTTCACAGCTGCACTCTTCCTGTTTGCTCCAGTGTGGTAATTCTGTTTAAAAACATAATGACAAACTAGTCTCCATAGAAAAATGTCTCATCCCCTTCTCAACCCATTTATCTTTTTAAGATCTATTTCTTTTAGGATGTCTTTCCTGTTTGGTTCCGGGGTAGGTACAGATCAGATGTCTTAAATATAGAGATTTTAGAAATCAGTGGGGTACATTACAAGAGATTTCTTTGAATAGCACTATAATGAATCAGTAATACACTAATGATTTCTACAAAGATCCCTCCCAGTAGAAAGGCAGAGATGAGCTCTTAGGAAGAAGATATAAAATACTCTCTGCGCAAAGGCAGTAGTTGCGAATCCACTGGAAACTTGTTAAAACATAGATTCCTGAATTTTAAAAATTCTTACAACCCTTACATCAAGTAGATACCCTAATTTGGTAGGTCTGGGAAAGAGCTTAAAGATACATACATTCTTAATATTAACTTAATGATAGGCAGTACTCCCATAGCAAGATGTAACATCATAAGCACATACATGGAAGAATTTTCACAAGTCATCATACCTAGGAAACTGAGCAAGTCAAGGAATGGGACATTTCCAGTGCTCCAGAATCCCTTCCACACTTTCCCCACCTCTGCCTCCTCTACCTTCCAAGAGTAGTCAATATCTCAATTATTAAGAGCACGGATTGAGAGTCTTGATTTGCTGTTTTTTTATTAACTTAAGTAGAATTATACAATATATGCTTTTCTGTACCTGGATTTCTTTGCTCAACAGTATGTTTGTAAAATTTATGTTGTCATTATATTTGTGGGGTGTTTATTGTCATTGACATTCCATTAATGAATGGTTATTTCCAATTATCTAATTGCAGCACTCATAAATAATGTTGCAATGAATGTTCTCATACATGTGTTTTGCCTGGCTGTTTGTTGGGTCCATGTTTAGGAATAAAATGCTAGGTCAAAGAATAGGCAAATGTTTAGCTTTAGTAGAAACTGACAAATAGATTTTCAACATGCTCCTATCAAATCTATTTTACTCAACTGTTTCTCAGTTGACTTTGATACCAGGTTTGACAACCACCACTGAAACAAAACACTTTGAAGGCAGCTACCATGCTGCCCTCTTTCTACTAATCCCAATATACTGTTTCGTGCTATACATACCATGAAAGAGCAACAAATATCTGCTGGATTGACTCAGATCAAATTTTTGTATATACAAAACAGGCTTTCATTCCATCTTTTAATATCTTGCAAGTATACAGATTATCTCAAACAAGATGGTAAAAATGAATCATTCATCCCAACAAACCAGCCATCTGTTCTCACTTGATAGAGACCACATTCCAAATACCCTCCAATCTATCCAGAAAAAAAAATCTTATCAGGATCAACCCTGGCTTAACCAGAGATAAATTCTGATGTAGCTTAATAAGCATTAGTGATTTTGTTGAATACTGTTTCCATAATTTTAACTAGTTCTCGCCCAAAAACTTGGAGTTAACTTTCAGAGAAACACTTCAACACCATTTCAAAGCACTTGTTTGCTAATTTCTAGACACAGAACCTACAGATTTTTGCCTCCATGGAAAATATAAATCCTCCAAAGCTAGATTTAGGTTCATCCCAGGATTGACTAAAACCAGAATCGGTCATAACAATGGTTGAGGTAGACAAAGTCTCCCCTAAAGAGAAGAACAATTCTATATGGAAAGACTGCAATAGGGTTAAATTTTCTTTTCTTTGAGAAAATTTCTTGTTTATAAGTAAAAAAATTTTTAAGTTATAGTACAATACTAATATTTTAGCTAGGTGTGGTAGTGCATGCCTGTAATCCCAGCACTCAGGAGGCTGAGGCAGGAGGAGCATCGTGAATTTGAGATGAGTGTGGACTAAAAAGTGAG
>NW_004524663.1:10577839-10580274 GCF_000260255.1 Octodon degus | reverse complement strand
CGATTTGATTTGAAACTGTCTCATTGCTGTTTATCAATAAAACTTTGAAGAAAAATAAATAAATAAAAAAATAAACACATGTGCAAAAGACACTGATGAACCTAGCATCATAAAACAACATTATTGGACATAAAGATCAGAAAAGGGCTGGGGAGATGGCTCAGTGGAATAAGCGCTTCCCTGGCAAGCACAAGGGCCTGAGTTCAATTCCCAGTTCCGCCAAAAAAAAAATCAGAAAAAAGTCAGCAGTGTTATGGTGGACCAACCAGTTATGGTGTCTAGATGTCTTCCAAAGCCTCATGCATGCATAGGTAAGGTTTTTCTAAGGTGGTTGGATCTAGGATGTGTGAATCTGGATTAAGGGTTTGTAGTTACTCAGTTAGTCCACTGACTTGTTTAGCATAGCTCTGGGTGTGGATAGCAGGAGTAGGAATTCATGAAATAGAGACTAAAAAGACAATACAAAGAATCAATGAATCAAAGATGTTGTTCTTCAAATGAGTAACCAAAACAACAAATCCTTAGCCAATCCTACCAAAATGAAAAAGGAAAAGACTCAAGAAATAATATCAATTATCAAAAAGAGGGATCATATCAAAATTACTTTGGGGTGGTACTTGTGAGTTAGCTCAGTTGTTTAAGTGCCCCGCTGGGGCAAACCCAGTCAGGCGCAGGGGACCACCATTTTCCCCAGCTCCCCATGCCTTACTAGACCCGCCCTTTAGGCAGCCTGAGCCAAAAAAAATCCTTCTCAACTTTTGGGCTGGGAGATAGCTCAGTAGAAGAAGTGCTTGCCTGGCAAGCTCAGGTCCTGATTTCAATGCCCAGTACCACAAAAAAACAAAAACAAAAACTTCAGATGGGCTGGGTATGGTGCCTCATGCTTATAATCGTAGCCCTCAAGAAGCTGAGGCAGGTGTATTGCTGTGCATTTAAGGACGGCCTGGGCTACATAGTAAGTTGAAAGTCAGCCTGAACTACATAATGAGACCCTGATATCAAAACAAAAGCAAAACTTTCTCACAAAGTAAATAAAGCAAAGTAAACAACCAACCAACAGAGTGAAGAGACAACTTACAGAATGGAAAAATTTTTTGCCAGTTATCCCCCTAACAGAAGGTAATATATAAAGAACATAGAAAAATTAGATGTCCCCTCCCATCAAAATAAAAGATTCAATCCAAAAATAAGAAAGTGAAATGAACAGATAACTACTCAGAAGAAGTACAAGTAAATACAAGAAAAAAATGTTCAACATTATGGGTCATTATACAAATGCAAATTAAAACATCACTGACATTCTATCTTACTGCCTATCAGAAAGCATGCCTATCATTAAGAAATCTAATAATAACAAATGCTGGCAAAGCTGTAAGGAAAAAGAAATCCTTCTACATCGTTGGTATGTAAACAATGGAACCACTCTGGAAAACATCATGGACATTACTAGAAATTCCATTTAAGCATGTAATGTTCTACTAGGTATCTTCATGAAAGAGTTAAAGATATCATATGATAGTGGCCCACACACACCTATGTTTATATCAATGCAACTCATAACCACAACTCCTTAATCTTGGAAGCAGCCTACATTCCCATCAACAGATAAACAGATAAAGAAAATATGGTATTTATATGTAATGGAGTACTTTTTAACTGAAATTTCAGTCATTTAGAGGAAAATGGATAAACCTTGGTTATATGTTAAGTGAAATAAATCAGATACACATGCTTAAATATCACATGATTTCTCTTACATGAAAAACCTAAAATATAAATAAATTATAAAGAAAAATAGGGGCCGGGAGATAGCTCAGTAGAATAAGTGCTTGCCTGGCAAGTGCAAGGGTTTGAGTTCAATCCCCAGTTCCATCAAAAAAATAAAAATAAAAAAAATAGACAGAAGGGAGACATGTTTTGCAAAAGGGACCAGGACCAAGAGATGGAGAGAGAGGCAGACAGAGGAGGAGAAGAAAACAAGCATTAAAATATGCCATGTACATGTACCAAATACAACAATAAATGTAAACACTATGAACTACAAATATATACTACTCATAAAAAAAATCTTAAGAACAGAGAAAATAAGATATATGATAAGATATAGAGTGGAAAAAATGTGATTACTTTGTTAAAGTGCTGTCAAGTCTAAATTTGATGTCTAGCAAAATATGCTTAAAAACTAAGGATTAAAAATTTTTTACAGTTATTTGTAATGGTGCACACTCATAGTTCCAGCTATCTGGATGGCTGAGGCAGAAGGATCTTAAGTTTTAGGCAAGATTGTGCAACTTAGTGAGATCATGTCTCAAGTTAAAGATTGTTTTAAAATGTAGCTCAGGGCTGGAGAGATGGCTCAGTGGTCTAAAGCACCTACTTAGAACAAGCTTAGCAAAAGCATCAGGGACCGCGGTTCAATCCCCCAGCACCACATG
>NW_004524663.1:10571379-10572503 GCF_000260255.1 Octodon degus | reverse complement strand
ATATGTAAAATATAAGAGAATGGGTGAATTAAACAGTCAAAGCATATTCTCTTAGTCTTGTGGCTATAAGCCCAAGATGAAGGTGTTTGCAGTTTGGTGTCTCATGTGATCCCTCTCCACAGCTTGCAGGTGGGCGCTTTCTCACTGTTTCCCTGAGTGCACACGCCTGGTGTCCCTTTGTGTACCCAAATTTCCTCTTATAAGGACACCGGTTAGGATCAGGCCTCTCTTAAAGGTCTCAATTTAATTACATCCTGAGTTCCGAGGAGTAAGAGGTTTAATAGAGGAGTTGTAAAGGGATACAGTTTGGCCTGTAATACAGTAACTTCCACATTCTATTCTACACTGTCTCAGTTCTTCATGATGAGTATATATTTCTAATGTAGTTTTAAAAACAAAAAAGCAAAAATTGATTGGAAGACATTTTACTAGCAAAATCATAAAATGAGCTATTCCTAACAATTATAGATGATTCTTATTTTTTCCTCCTGTTTTTCATTGTTTCTAATATTCAACAAATATTATTTTTAATAAGGAAACAATAAATATTATTTTAATGAAATGAACAAATCCAAAAGCTTTTTCTTCAAAATCCTGGACATTAGACATACTCAGGAATTTTTGGAACTGGCTAATAATCTTTAATAATCTATAGTGACTCTTCATTTATTTATTTCTTGTTTTGTTTTGTTTTGTTTTTTGAGACAGGATCTCACTATGTAGATCAGGTTGGCTTTGAACTATTACCTCAAACTGGCCTTGAACTCATGGCAGTAATCCTCTTGCCTCAGCCTCCTGAGTGCTGGGACTATAGACATGTGCCATCTGCCTGGCTAACAGAATACGTAACTTGGAACTTTTATAGTTGTGTGCTTTGCTACAGAGTTGGAACTCAGTTGGAAACACACATGGGTTTGCTGATTCCTGAGTTCTGTAATTCTTCTTTCTTGAGGTCAAGATGAGCCAAGTTTTCAGTCCAGCTCCTACAGGAGTTTGAGTCTGGGTGTGGCGAAGCACAGCACTCACCGAGCATCCTAATAAGGAAATTGCTGCACCTTCCCATATGGTTACTGGAGGATGAAGAGCTGGCATCTTCCGAAGCAGACCTTCTCTCTCTCTCTCTC
>NW_004524663.1:10570345-10571279 GCF_000260255.1 Octodon degus | reverse complement strand
TGTCAAGTATGCATGAGGCCCAGAACTCGATTCTTAATATTGCAAAACAAAGAAAAACATTTCCCAATATCTGAAAACCTGTCTCCAGAATCCTAGCACTATTTTTAAAAAATGCTCAAAGTTCTTCACATTGGAAGAAAAATGATACCATTTAAAAAGGTAAATCAATGAACTCTACCTGAAATACAAACTATGTGGGTACATATAAATGATTTTTTTGTTTGCTTAAATTCTATCAAAGTTAACACATAATTTAAAGCAAAATAACAATAATATATTGTGAAATCTATTACATAGTTAGGTGTAAACAAATAGCATCAGTAATTCAGAGTATTGGGGAAATAATACTATGATTCTTACTTTTTGTTTAAGTGGTATGATGTTATCTCTGAAAAGACTGTGATAAGGATGTATATTTTATGTCTAAATAAACATTTAAAGCATAATAAGGAGGGGGCAACCCACTTGGGGATCCCCCATGTCCCTATCTCAGACAGGAGCTTTCTTTCCTCCAATACATATATTTTGCTCTCAAAAAAAAAAAGCATAATAAAGAAATAGCTCTAAAAATCCAATTCAGCAATGTAAGTGGAAAAATTATTTCTTTTAAAGCTAAACATATGCCCACCAAGTTCCACTTCTGGCTATTTACTCAAGAGAAATAAAAACATATGTTGGCCAAAGATCAGTCTTTTAAAGAGCTATATTATAGCTTATAATAACCAAATTACAATCAAGCACGTTCAAATGATAATTTTGTTTCAACCTAATTTTATACTTTATTCAAGAAAATTATCTAAGTAATAACTTTTTATCTATAATAAAAACTCAAAGATGAAAATATTCAGGGAAGAGTCCCAGCCCAGGCGCAGCGTGGGCCGGACCCTCTCCCAGCCCCTCGGGCCGCCCCCCACCACTCTGCAGTGCCTCCCCC
>NW_004524663.1:10558356-10559432 GCF_000260255.1 Octodon degus | reverse complement strand
CTCCCTCTCTCTTTTTCCTTAGAAGTGGCTCTTGGTCCTGGTATGACTGGACTTCCCAAAGATGGAAAGCAATCAAGTACTGGAAATTTTGAAATTTTCCCTTTTTGTGGTCACAAAAACTATTAACCTACAATTTTCTTCCCACTGAGAAGCCACTCCTCATTCCAGACTACTCATGAGTTCATCAAAATGTAGACGATTCGGAAATTCCATCTCTTTACCCTGCCAAGTCCTGTTGATGACCGTACTTTGCACTTACCACCACTTTTAGAAATGGGCAGGGCCTTTTTCTTACACAGTTTTAGTAGTAAGAAGTCAGAACAAACATGAGAATTACTTTGTTTTTTTCTTTATGTATTTGGTACAGGATCTCACTACACAGCTTGGACTCGTAGTGAATCCTCCTGTTTTTCAGCCTTCCCAACACTGGGATTACAGGAGTGCAGCGCGCTCTGGGAGCAGGGCTAGCATGGCATGCAGGACCAGGGATTGAACCCTGGTCCCTGAGCTTGCCTAAGCAGGTGCTTAGTCCACTGAGCTATCTCACTGGCCCTGAGAATTACTTTGAATAATAGCTTCCAATATTACATCAATGAATCTGATGTTTTATAAACTCTCAGCAATAGCAATGCTGTTAAATATTTCCTTCCCATAAAGTTTATTTTTTCTCTTCATAAAACAGTATCAAATTTATTTCATATCTATGAACATTTTTAAATTAGAGTTATGGGGTAATCATCATAACTCAGAATTCATCAGAGAAGTGCAGAAACACAAATAAGCCATTAAATGCTGTAGTGAATAAAATTACTAGACCATGTTTTAGAAAAGCTATGTTTAATAGTCAAAAGTTCTCATTGCACTACTTAGTCTAAAGATCTCTTGGCTTTCTACCTACACCACATTCTCATTTTGACATCATTTATCTTGGTTTTACATTTATTAAATACTCAACAAAATTTTTCCATACTTTGGGTCTTTATTTACTGCATATGAGGTATGTTAATATAAGAGTTAAATGCTAACTCTTTAACAGTTTTTTAAAATAAATTTGAAATTTTATTTTTCATCTGGAC
>NW_004524663.1:10554900-10557981 GCF_000260255.1 Octodon degus | reverse complement strand
AAAAAAAAACCAAAACAAACAAAAAAAAAACCAGAAAATAGATGCACTTGCTGATTGACATTATTTTGCTTTGAGAAAGCCAAAAATGACTCCCTTCTAAGAAATAAGCAAGAAGGATAAAACATGGGATTAATACACTATATCCCTTTTAAGCCCAAGCAAACTCTTCATCTCCAAGAGGACCATTCTGACATAACATTGTAACAACACTCTCCAGGACATGGCCCTATTTTAAGCCACTATGTGAAGAGGTCAAGAATGCAAAGTCATTTTTGTCCAAAGAATGTTTTTTGTTTCAGAACATAACTATGAAACGACAAGTGACTCAGTGGATTGTAAGGAATTTGTACTACAGGTTGAATATCCCTTCTCAGATATGCCTGGAACCAGGAATGTTTTAGAGGTTTTCAGGTTTTAGATTATTAGCACATATACAATTAGACATCTCTGAGGATAGGACCCACGTCTAAACACAAAATTTGTTTCATATGGAGACTGGAAGTAATTCTGTCAACAGCAAGCAGAAACACCAAAATGACATCCAGAATTTGGAGGCAGATTACTGGTGCCAGATTATCAGCCTTGATCTATGGTGGTCTAGGGCTCATGTGAGATAAGCAAGCAGGAAGTACGGAGGCAGAGTGGTTTATCAGTTGGGATTGGTTCTTACAATAGACATCGTAATGACCAGCTATGCATCACGTGACCAGTCATTTCTAAGAGACAGGAGCAGCCAGAACTGGAACCAGAACTGTCACCTGGGCAACTGAGAAACTGAACTATACTGGTGGGGGAAGGGGTACTTTCTGTTACAATTTTATATATCACTCTTAGTGCATTTCTGTCTTTGAGACCTATTAGAGGTCTGCTGTGGAATTTTTTACTTGTGACATCATAACTGTACATAAATTTCAGATTTTGGAGTATTTGGGGATTAGGGATTCTCAAGCAATATAATCATAACCAATGCCAATTTTTAATAACTGCCAATAGTCACCAACAAATTTTATGTTTAGGCATAAAAGTTACTACATTATGAAGGTCAGATTCTAGAATGATTCTTCTATCTCCCCAGTACCAAATAAATAAATGTGATTAAAATAAATTTTTTCATCTGAGCTGCATAGTGAGACCCTGTACCAAATAAATAAATAAATAAATAAATAAGTGATTTAAATAATTTTTTCCCTTTTCTTACGTATTTGGTACAGGGGCTCGCTATGCAGCTCAGACTCATAGTGATCCTCCTGTTTCCAGCCTCCTCAGCGCTGGGATTATAGGACTGCATCACCACGCCCGGACTCGGTCCCTGGCTCAGAGTGCCCGAGGGCGGGACCAATGCAGCATACAATAAAAATATAAAAAAAGAAATGCTACCTCAGACCAACGGCAGCATGATGCAAACATAAACTTATTTTAAGTGGCAAAAAGCATCTTGTAATCAAAAGAACATAGAATTAGAAGCAGAAAGACTGCTCTCTTATAACTAGTTGTTGTGCACTTGGGCAAGTATGTCTGCAATCTTTTCTAATCCAATTTCTTTGCTATAACTTCAAAAGCAGACACCCCCTGGTCAGAGTTCTTTGTGGGAGTAGCCAAATGGGAATACATTTGAGTAACATAGAGTTAAAGAAATACAAAGAGCAGAATGGAAATCCCCAGACTGTCCCGTTAGAAATGCCCTCCAGTAATCCTGGTTCTTGTTCTTTGCATTCTAGCCACATCTTGGTGCTGAGCTTGGCTCAAGAGTCCCCAAAGGCAAAGGGAAGGCAAAGGCACACATTTGTTGAAGCAAGGCAATAGGGGTGTGGTGAAGTCAGGGAGGAAAGGTCTACCCTGTGCCCTCCCACATATGGCGCTACCCACTCAAATGTCCACTTATGAGCTGGGCCTATGGGAATTGTGGGGTGGGGGAGAGTGGGGCTGGGTGGGAGATCTTTAAAGAACTGAAAGTTATAAGAATCCAGGACAGGACAGATGATCTGATCCTATGGGGAAAATTGGGGAGGGGGGTGGTGATGAGTTAGATAGAGTACCTGGCCCGAAATACCTTTCATCATTTTCATCTTGCTATAGTACACTGTCCTAATTAGAGATTCACTTAAGTTAAATCGATTTAGAAAAATGGAAATGCCTCTAGGAAGATTAAAGTGCTACTTTCAATATCCGTCTTTGTGAGAATTCACTCAACCAGGCCAGTGCTTGATATTATTCACAGAACTAGGAATGAAAGTCATGATTGGCAGAATGGAGAAGACAAAAGGAGCTCAGGTGGAGATGGGACAGCCCCGGCAAGGAGGGACGGGGACAAGGCAGGAACAGAGCAGAGAAGGCACCCATAGTACCGGAGCAGTGCAAACTGGGTGAGGTGAAAAAAGGAGATGTCAGGTGCTGTGGCACAAGCCTGTAACCCCAGCACTCAGGTGACTGAGGCTGGAGGATCACCACAGCTTTGGGGGGAACCTAGGCTATATAGTGCATTCCAGGCCAGCCTGGACTACAAAGAGACCCTGTGTCAAAAAAAGAAAAGAAAGAGAAAGGAAGGATAAAAAGAGGTATTGACAATAAATTACCCACTTCCAAATAGTTCCTAAAGCCTATCCTTTTCCCTTGTCTTCTTCCCACTTCTTAACCTATAGTTTCCTCTTGGAGGATACCAGGAAAACCAGTACCAGAGGTAGGCTCTATCATAGGCAAACTGGTTTTCTTTTTGGTACCAGGAATCAAACTCAGGACCTTGTACTTGCCAGGTAGGCACTTGTGCCACTGTGGTATATACCCAGCCGCAAACTTTTTATGTCTCCAACAAGCTAAAAACCATCTATCATAATGTTCAAATACAGTTCAAATTCCATGAGAAATTTGGTGATATAGTATGATACTTTAGTTTATGAATAATTCTTTCCACAATTCTGGTCACAAATGAAAATAGATAAGAACCAAATCAAATTCCATGATTAGGGTCAGTGTTGACTAAATGGGGAAATTTGAATCAAAGGGCACACAGAGGCAGTGACATATCCCCTCCTAGGTTTGAGCCAGGGGCTCTTTTTTATCTAAGGCCCACCCCTAGGCAAATGC
>NW_004524663.1:10506834-10554800 GCF_000260255.1 Octodon degus | reverse complement strand
CTTCCTCCTCTTCCTCCTTCTTTTTATGTATTTGGTCCAGGGTTTCAATACAAAGCTTGGACTCCTAGTGACTCTCCTGTTTTCAGTCTCCCCAGGGCTGGGGTTACAGTCATGTGCCACCACTCCGGTTCTCAGTGGCCACTGGCTCAGCGCACCTGCGAGCAGCCTCTGGTGCTGGGGATCAAACTCCAGTCACTGCACTTGCCTAAGCAGGCACTTAGTCCACTGAACTATCTTGCCAGGCCTGTGTCAGCTATTTCCAAAGTCGAAGTATTCCACACTGCTTTGTTGACCCATGATTTGAGACACAGCTCTATTCCCTTGCCTTTGTCTAGAAAATAGTAAACATTGTTTGAAAGAATGGACACAGTTTATTTGTGGAGTACACATGTTTATGTTTTCCATCACATTTATTTTTCTCCATTTCAGTTTCACTATTTTATTTTTTTCCCTCTCCACACTTATCCTTCCATGCCTAAAGGAGTCTGCCTTATTTTAATAGGTTGTTATTTAGCTATTCATCTTCTAGGCTCTTATCCTCTGGTGTATCACTGATAACTTTTGATTCAGTTTAGCAAATATGTCCCGAACACCAGCTCTGTAAAACTGCTGGAGTACTCTGTGATTCATAAAGATGCCTACAGCAACACGGACCCTTCCTTCAAAGAGTACCACTTATCCAGGAGTGGTGGGGCATATCACACCTCTAATCCCAGTGCTCTGGAGGCTGAGGCAGTAGGATTATTGCAAGTTTGAGACTAGCCTGGACTATAAAGTGAGCTCAAGGACAGCCTGAACTGCATAGTGAAACTCTGTCTCAAAAAAAAAAAAAAAAAAGTACTCTTTTGACCTCTGGCACCATTGAAATTTTCTTTAATCCTGTTACTATCAATTCCCTGGCTAGAGGAGACATTTACCTTAATGCCTCCAAGTGAGTCTCTCACCCAGAGAAGTCCTATTGTAGTGCCAGTCTAGGCTGACTCTGGCAAGGCTGCACACCTTGCTCTGGCCAGCAGGACACTAGCAACCATGGCACAAGGAGAGGCTCAACAAGCACACGTGTACTGGGACTTTCTTCAATATTGCCACTGCTGCGAAAGAAACCTTGGTCTAGACTCCATGAGCATGACAAACTGTGGAAAAAGAAGCTCCGCTGTCTGAGCTGAGCCAGGCGACCAGCGACCAGTGGGCCTGCCTCCTAGGGGCACCACATCACACAGCCCCTGGGCCAACCCCCTGATGAATGCATAGCGGAATGGGCTCTCAGAAGGCAATGCCTAGAGGGAGGAAGGGGTCACAGGGCTGTTACCTCTGGGCCTGAATCTGTCCCTGACCCCTCCTCTCTGGTACCTCCCCTCCACTCATTTGTCTCTCCAAGCTGAGCAGCTTTCTCACCGGCTCTGCCTCCACGGCATTTCTACCTGGGCGCCAGCTGACCATGGACTAAAAACACAAATAAATCTCTGAAACTATAGACACAAATAAACCTCTTCCCCCACGAGTTGTGGGTATCAAGTGTTTTGTCCCAACACCAAGAAATCCAGTAACTAATAGAAAGATATGTCACCAGTTGGGCCTGTAGAGGTCCTTCTAAAGTAGAAATGCAGTCCTCCGCTCCAGCGCTTTCCCAGACATTGCCAGCATCTTACTCCTGTTCTGAATCCCTTTCTACTTGATATATCTGAAATGGCTTAACACTTCCTGTACTGAGCCTTGATACAGAGCCCTACTTTACAAATAGGAAAATAATGATACACAACCATGATCCTACAGTTAAAAAGAAAACTAGAAACTAACTTGCAACAGGTAAATGCACAGTCAGGCTTCTACTAAATTATTTCATTCACTGGGTTAAATTATTAAAATGACTACTGGGAAAAATAGAAGACTATATGAAAACCTGGACATCTGACACAAAAATATATTTATTTTTTAAAAACCATCACACATACTGTTTCTTGCCTGACTTCCTACAGCTTTATATTATCAGCATCAGGTGAAACCGAAGCTGTCACCTTAGCCTCAGCTGCTTGGGTAGGGATTGGTGAAGAAGGCTGGAAGACCCTTGGGCTTGACACCTCCCGTGTCTCTCTGAGCCCGAGACAGACCCTTCTGCACGTGGAGGCACCGTGCTCACTGTCGTCCTCATCGTCTCCCCACCCTTTCCCCCTCCCCTTGGCCCTCCTCCCCCTCCAGCCGGCTCCGCCCATTCTGGGGCCGGGCATGTGGCTCTGGGATCAAACCGCAGGCCCTGCGCTTTCCTAAGCTTGCCTAAGCAGGCACTTTAGCCTGCGGAGCTCTCACCAGCCTCCACCGTGGTCTTTTAAATCAGATCATAGCACTTCCCTTCAGTGGTTTCTCCTTATACCTTGGTATTAAATTACAGACCCTTAAAAAACTTAGCCAACCGACAGATGAGAAGAAATCAGCAAGCAGTGCAATTATCCAAGCTATCCTGAGCACAGACGTATATATTTTTCCCTTTCTTCTTTCTTTTCTCCTCTCCCTCATCCCAGTTGTTCCCTCCCTTTCAACAGTTTCTTTCCCTTTCATAGTATCTATCAAACCTTTTGAATTTTATTTACTTGTTCAGGTTCTTACACTACAGAGACGAAACAATGTTTACATATGTGGGTCTGATTTATTTCATTTATGAGCATGGTCTCTAGTTGCATCCATTTACCAATAAAAGCCTCAGATTTATCTCTGTTATAGCTAACACTCCACTGTATAAAAATACCACATTGTTTTTATCCATTCCTCAGTTGATGGGTATTAGGGTTGTTTGCATGATTTAGCTATGACAAATTGCACTGCTATAAACACGGGTGCACATAAATCACTGTGGTATGATGTTTTCAGTTCTGGAAAAATACCCGGGAGGCAACTAGTTGGATCCAATGGGACCTCTAATGCTACTTTCTTTGAGGAAATTCCATGGTGGTTGTACCAGTCTGCACTCCCACTAACAGTGGAGAAAGGGTCCTTGTTCCCCACAACCCCTCTAGCATTTGTTATTGGCTGACTTCTTGATGATAATTCTTACATTTTCTTTACTTCTTTTTAAATTTTTTGACCAAATTTGCATGCCTTTATCTGGTAATTAGATCAGCTAATTTGAAGACAACAACATGCAATATAACAACCATTGCTGAATTACTACCTTGTTTAGTGAAGTTCTTTCTTTTTTTTTAAAATATGTATTTAGTGCAGGGTATATAGGGTCTCACTACACAGATCAGACTCAGTGATCCTCCTGTTTTCAGCCTCCCAAGTGCTGAGATTACAGGCCAGCACTACTACTTATGCCCAGTCTCAGTCACTGTCTCAGCACATCCCAGGGCTAGGGCCGGCACTGCACGCTGGGGATTGAACCTCAGTCCCTGCATTTGCCTAAGCAGGTGCATTAATCTGCTGAGCTATCTGGCCGGCCCGAAATTCTCATTTCTAATGTGTGTTGTTTTTTATTTTTTCTTTTACTATTTTTTTTATTCTCTTAAAAAAATCTTTTTAAGATTAAAACAACAACAACAAAAAACAAAAAAACACCCTTAGCCAGTAAGGTCCCTGTGAACTGTTTCTAGCTGGCTTTCTGATCTCACAACCTTTCCCTTCATAACTATGCCTCAGATTAATCTGGGTTCTTATAATTCATAAAGCGAAGCCTTAATGCCAATGTGAATCCCTTTGGAGAAGGACCTCTTAGGAGGTAATTGGGTTACAAGGAGAACTCTCATGAGGGAGATTAGTGTCTGCTACGGTTTCTATCTAGATGTCTCCCAAGAGCTTCAAGAACTCAAAGGTGGGCTTTGGGAAGACTGGACCCAGGCACACTAGCTGACCTGCTCTTAGACTGTGGGGTTGGGTCACAGAGGCAGGGCACTGGGGGTGTGACCTGAAAGGGTTTCTCCCTCCCTGGGCCTTCCTCATGCTCTCTGCATTCTGTGCTCCAGACGAGCAACTTTCTGCCGTCAGGCTCTGTCACCATGCTGCACACCATACAAGGACTGAACATTCTGAACCATGAGCCCAGACCTCTGCTCCTTTAAGCTGTGTCAGGTATTATGTCCCAGAGACAAAGAAAGTGACCAAGGCAGTGTTATATCAGTGATCTAGGTAGCTCTCTTCTTGCCATGTGAGGATACAGTGAGCAGCCTGCAGCCCACAAGACAGTCCCTATAGAAATATAGATATGAGACAAAAGCCTAATGTCCCAAGGGAGCAGGGAGCAATAAACAGAGCCCAACGAGAACTGTTGTCTCCCTTGTATATTCCGGAAAGCTGGGATTCAAGGCTGCAGCTAACAGCTTCTCCTGCTGCACCCTGTCTGTTTTTTGATCCCTTGCTTGGGATGTTGTCAGCCTAGCATTGTGTAAATTTAGCGTTAGGCAAATGGTGGAAGTAGATAGAGTAGTTTGTGTTCACCAAATTATGCACATTCCTTAGCTTGCCTTTAGCCCTCAATAAATGTGAGATGCTTCTGTGGCTCTGGGATCACTTTGAGAGAGACTAATCTCAGTGAAACCTCTGAAGCTATATTCATCGGGTCTTCTTGTCATTTCTTTTGACACTGACTCATAACATACCGCAGTCCCCTCTACAGCCCACACATGCTGGTGCCCTGATCTCACTTTCAGTCTCCAGAAGTGTGAGAAATAAATTTCTACCATGTATAAGGTAGTTATTTTGTTACAGCAGTCCAAAATGACTTACGTATGTTCCTTACTCTTTTCATAGCTCCCTGTACTTTTTCCTTAGAAAACTATTTTTTAAATTGTAATTAAATACCTTAAAGTCATTTAATATTTTTTGCTGCACTGGATACAAATTTAATGAGGGTAAAGTTAACATGTATCACACATTATTGTGGCTCTTGGAAAAGCATCAGGTACAACTTTGGAGCCCTGCAGAGTCAAGCCAGACCTGTTCAACCTATAGGCTGGTGATACTCAAAATGAAACACATAAGGCTTCAGCACTTGAGCTAGGCAAGTGTCAGGGCACACATGTCCTGGGCCCAGGCTGACAGATCTGCTTTAGTGATGCTTTTGTCTTATCTCCTGACTAAAAAAATAAAGGAGTCCTACTGGCCTCAGCTCTTGTCTTCCCTTGTGAGAACTCATGTCACCTTTTCCTTTAGAGGCTGTTACAAGGATCATGTGAGACAGGTACTGTTATGTCTGATTAATGACCTCTTCCCAGATTCTTATATTTAAACATAATCAACAATGTAATGGTATTAAGAAGTGTGGCTTTTTGCAGACCTCATCATGAGTGGATGAGTATCCCTATTAAAAAAAAGTCCTTAGGGAGACCCTTGCCTCTTCTACCATGTGAAGACACAGTAAGAACTACTTATGAATAAGGAAATAAGTCCTCATTTAGATGCCAAACATGACAGTGCCTTCATCTTATTTTCCCAGCCTCTAGAACTATAGAAAATAAATTTCTCTTATTTATGTAGCATGTGGTTTATGGTCTTTTGTTAGAAGCCTATATTAAGCTAAGACAGATACAAGCAAATTTGGAAATCAGTTTCTGGTGAGAAGTATTATTAAAAAAGTATCCACATAGGAAGAAATTAAGAAAATTCAGAAACACTGAGTTTTTTTGTATGGTTATGCACTTCACTTTTCATTTTTAAGGAAATAGAAGTAGGTAGGTTCACCACCCAATGGGAAGTCAGGTCTTACTTCAGCTTAGAGTATCTCAGAAAATTCCTTTCACCTTTCAAAAGATGCTGAAGCAGTAGTCTCCTGTAGAGACAAACAACAGTGTCTCCCTGAAAATCTTACACATTCCTGCTTTGGAACCAGAGGAACCAGGTAAGAGCCTCGGGTCCTCTAAGAGCCACTGATGACCTCTATTTCCTGAGCATGCCCAAGCTTCTGGTTGCTGTCTGGACAGGAACAACCACCAAGATCTAGCACTGCCTTAAGGGATCATCATTTGATGGGACATTGTGTTAGTCACTTTCCATCACTGTGACAAAAAACTTATCATAAGCAACTTAAAGGAAGCAAGATTTATTTAACCTTTTTTTTTTTTTTAAATAGACAAATTTTACTGGAACAGGCTGACACGATCTGGGAAATGAGCAGAATGGCTTCTAGAGGACTCCAGGGCTCCTAATGAGTTCCCTCTCAGGCATATTCTACTTGTGTCCTTTGTGGTACCCCACAGTGGGTTGGGGGGTGAAGGGTGATTCAGCAAGCATTTGCTATGTGCCTGGTGTGTGCCATGGGTTGTGTTGGATACTTAAAAAGATAGGCTCCAGTGCCTCTGGGGATGGAAAGGCCAGAGGCACACCCAGTTCCCATAACCAGGAAGATCTTGCCAGAAGTGATGACCTGTGACTTTCTTTCAGTCCTGGAACTCTAGTAGGAACCATCTTCTTGATCAAGCTCCTTGTTCCTCCAAACCACCAGCTTCCTATATTTAACCTTTTTTTAAAATGTATTTAAATGGGCAGTGTCTCATCAGTGTCTACACACTACAGTGTCTCACAACACAGATCAGACTTGTAGTGATTCTGTTTTCAGCCTCGCAAGTGCTGGAGTTACAGGCACATGCCACCACGCCCAATCTCAATCACTGTCTCAGTGCACTCTGGGGGCTTGGCCAGCACCACACTCCAGGGATCGAACCCAAGTCTCTGTGTCTGCCTAAGCAGGAACTTTAAGGAAGCAAGAATTATTTTGGCTCAGTTTCAGAGGTTTCAATCCATGGTCACTTGACCCCATGTCCCTGGTCCTGTGAGGAAGCCAAACACCATTATATGTCTTTGGGGAAGATACTTAGAGGAGAATATCAGGATTAAGTGGAATTTCCAATTTGTTTTTTGAGGAATCTCCATAGTGGTATCCACAATGGTTGGACTAGTTCAACTCCAACAATACACAAAGGTTCCTTTTTGCCCACAGCCTTGTATTTGTTATTACTTAATGCTTTGATGGTTAGTCTTTCTGCAGTAAGATGGAATTTAAGTATTTTAATTTGCATTTCTCACCACTGGTCTATGATTCTGAACATTTTTTCATGTATTTTTCTGGTCATTTGCATTTCCTCTGAAAAGTGTTTCAGTTGCCCCCCCACCCTTTGTCTTTTTGAAACAGGGTCTCACTATGCAGTTTAAGCTGACCTTGAACTCCCTTTGTAGCCCAGGCTGGTCCCAAACTCACAATGATCCTCCTGCCTCAGCCTGCCCATTTAATTTTTTTTAAGTATTTATTTATTTATTTATTTATTTATTGTGTGGCCAGCTCAGCCCACCAGGGGGCGGGCGGGCTGGCATGTGGTGCTGGGGGATTGAACCGAGGTCCCTGTTCTTTGCTTGGCTTAGCTTGTTCTAAGTAGGTGCTTTAGACCACTGAGCCATCTCACCAGCCCCTGCCCATTTAATTTTGACTGAATCTTTTTTTTTGGGCGGGGGGAGTCCTAACTTATCTAAGGTCTTTATGTATTCTTTACATTAGTCTTCTGGCAAAATACCTGGCAAAATTTTTTCCCATTCTGTAGGTTGTCTCTTCACTCTGTCATTTCTTTTGCTGTGCAGAAGCTTTTCAATGTGATAGGATTTCATTTGTTCATTATTGGTACTATTTCCTATGCAATTGTACTTCAGTTCAGAAACTCTTGCCTAGGTCTATGATTTCAAGAATTTTACCTATTGTATCTTCCAGCAGAGTAAGTGATTCTGTTTTAACATTTAGATCTTTAATTTACTTTTTTTTTTTGGTGGAGCCAGGCATTGAACTCAGGTCCTGCGCTTGCCAGGGAAGCACTTATTCCACTGAGCCATCTCCCCGGCCCCTTTAATTTACTTTTAAGGCATGTACCACCACACCCAGTCTCAATAGCCATCTCAGCAGGCAGGCCTCTGTGTCCCTTCTGACTCCAAATGAATTTTAAGATTATTTTCTCCAAAAGAAGGAAAAAATGTTAACAAAGCTTTTAGATATAAGGAGGAAAAGAAGGGCTGAAGGGAGGGCAAGGAAACACAAGGAAAAAAAAGAAGGAAGATACATCAAGTACAGGCACAAATTCTCCATGATGAATGTGATCATTATGTAGACCTAAAATGTACCAATAGACTTAGTTTTTAAAAGATTTTCTCCAGTTTTGTGAAGAATGCTATTGATATTTGGATTGAAATTGTGCTAAATCTGTGTATTGGAAGTATCACAATTTTGACTATATGGGAGAATCATTGCGAACTATTAAGCCTAAAAATAGAGGTGAAAACAGAATGGAAATCTTGGGGCTTGAGCACCAGTTCCAGCTTAGTTCGTATCTGGCCTCTGTGCATATATATGATATGAGGTCAGTCTTCAACTTTTCATCTGCGAAATGAGTCTGAAAACAAAATGATCTTTAGAATGATTCCAGGTATCTCCTTCACTTTTAGAAAGTTAACTGACATGTCCTTCTGTGAATGTGCCATGTCTTGGATGTGGGCCTCCATTTCCTGAATGCAACTAAGCAAGCTGGGAGTGGGAGCTGGGTCAATCAGATTTTCTTCCTTGGGAATTTATGGTAGACTCTGTCTACTGGATGAAGCAGACTGAACTGAGAGGTTGTTGGGTCAACTGGCACATACTTAAAATTCTAGCAATCTGGGAAGGCTGAGGCAGGAGCATTGCAAGTACCATTCCAGCTGAGGCAATACAGTGACTTAGGAAGACCCTGTCCAAAATAAACAAAGAGAGTGGGGAATGCAGTATGACACAAAAGCCATGGGTTCAATTCTAGTACTGAAGAAAAAGCTAGGAGGCTGTAGGGAAATCCTTTCCACTGCAGACTAAGAAGTGGGAAAGGGTTCTAGAGAGGAATGAAGCACATGGGGTAGAAAGACACAGTGAGTCCTAGTAGTTTTCAAGTTCTTTTCAAGGGCTGTGTATTACATGAGACACCCCTTAGCCTTACTACCTATTCCCTTTTTCTTTAAACTAGCTTGAATTAGACAGTGGATTGTCGTAGAACAGTAATTTGAATTAGTGGATTGTAGAAGAACAGTATCTAATGATGTGTTTCCTCATCCTCATTTGTTTGCTTGCCTGTTGCCCTGGTGCAGTCCTTCTCCAGTGTGCATGAGCTCCTGTGCAGCAGAGCAAAGCAGTGCACATGCTTCCTTTAAGGATGAACACACACTCGAGCCTGGCTGCTCCTGGCACGCCGTACCCTGCACTGCAACAACTGATTTGTGTATGGCCACATAAGGCCAAGCAATGTCTTCTTCAAGGACTGATAGAGTTGGAAAAAAAGAAATTTCCTTTCTGCTGCGTGGCAATTTGAGATGCTCAGTCACTATTTCACTCTCTCTGTGAAGAACTTTGGAGCATGAATCTATCCAAGAGAGAGGGGAAAAGGGAGGCACAGGGAAAGGAAAGGAGAAAAGGAGGAGAGGGAGAGAGAAAAGGTAGAGGAGAGGGGGACGAGAGATCCTGATCTTTGACATTACTAATGCCCTGGAGTCTACTCTGCCCGAAGCCAGATCCATTCTTAGACTCCTGTTTATGAAAGCTAATTAATTTCTTTTACCTTTTTTTTTTAAGCCATCTGGAACTGTTTCCATCACTTGCAACCCAAACATCCCTAACGAACACATTAATTTCTATTACTTGCCACTAAAATGTTAACTATTACAATAAATACAGAGTTTTATAACATCTTGGAATTTAGACAACTTTCCCATAGAAATAATAAGACTATTATTGTGGTAGGGACTTCCAAGTTACCCACATAACTTGTTTATTTATTTTTGGTGGAACCAGGGATTGAACTCAGGCCCTTGCGCTTGCTAGGAAAGCGCTTATTCCACTGAGCCATCTCCCTGTCCCCACTAATTTCTTCCAGATCTATTTGTTTCAGCCTTTGGTCTCCGCAATGAACTATACATCTCACTAAGAAAATGACATGTTGAACCTTGGCATGATGGCACATACCTGTAATCCCAGCCCTAGGGAGGCTGAGGCAGGGATTGCCCGGGCTGCATATTGAGTTCAGGGCTAGCCTGAAGTACACAGCAAAAATCTATCTCAAAAAAATTAAAATTAAAAAGCAAAAGAAAAGTAGAAGTCCTAGCACTAGTACAACTAGACTTTCTCTTGGAAGGCAGCCATAGGAAGACAGCACAAGGACAGTAATTTGTAAAAATGAAGGCTGCACCTAGAATGCAAGAATGAGTGGGTTTACCAGAAGCTAGGAGAGAAGCAGTCTCTCAGATCTCTGAGAAACACTCAATCCTGCTAACACCTTGGTTTTGAGAGTGTAGCTCTGAGAAGTGTTATAATAAAATGATTGTTTTAAGTACTGTCTGGATGATGATTTCAGGTATAGAAGGTATGGCACTTACTGCCCGCATCAGGACTATAATTTTATTCAGCTCCCAACAGCTGTCCTTAGACCTTCCCACTTTACTACTCACCTTTCACAATTTGTTTTTCTTCAGCTCTAAGGAAACTGGAAGCCTACAAGAAAGTTCTAATCGGGTAGCCCAGGATCAGCACCAGTGGAACTGAGTTCATAGTCCGAGTTCCAAAGCACTCAGACATCTGAGCAAGATGGCATTTGTGACTGACTGCAATGAGACCCACATGCTTTGGCAGAGCCGGCAGCAGGCCGGGCAGCCACCAGCTGGCACCCCATGCTCTGTTCCCAGTGAGTATCTGGGCAGCATGTGTGGCAGCTGCATGGAAGAATGTGGGACTGCCTCTTCTCTTTGCCCAACAGCCAGTGCCACCCCCAATACCCCTCAGGTAGGGGCAGCCGAGGACATGAAAAGCAAGGACAGTCGAAGTCTGGCGACAAAGCACACGACCTGCTTCTTTGTGCCCAGGAAAGGCACAAAGGGAGAAGGCTCCAGCTCAGCTGCCTGTCCTGCTCAGCAAGCTAATGGGAGACAGCAATGATCTGGCACAATACCAGAGCAGGATAAAGGGCACCCATGCTGACAGCCAGGCGGAAGCTGGAAACACATCATTACGCGAACCGCCAGAGAGAGATTCAGAACATGAGTTGGCAATTGTTATTCAAGCATTGTTTCCAGTTTTTCTTCTGAAAAGACCATTATCTCCTTCCGCATTTACCAAGTCCCCACTCTACCTATTTGGAAGACCTGCTGTGGTGCAGGGCAGGCAGCTGGCTCAGTACGGAAGAACCACCACTGGGTGCACTTCCAACCTCACTACAAGGGGGCATGTAGAAGCCAATTTTCACTATTGTAGATTTAGAACAAACAGTTCTCCTTGGTTTCCTGGTAACTGCTCCATTAAACTGGGCTTTGATTTAACGTTCCAGGGAGGTCAGAAACAAGGAATGGAGCAAACTGTGTTCACCCTTTAGCACAAACAGGTTTTGGTGACCAAGATCCCAGGGAAGGCAGTGTAAGCTCAGGCTTCTCAGAGGATGAGGCCCAATCAGGATCCAGCAGCCTCCACTGTTTCCATCCTATTGCAACCCACCTGCTCTTGCCCCTGGATTTTCTCTTCTTGCCATGGCCCAGCTGTGCCTTGGGCTTTTTCAGATAGTGGTACCTGAGTGTGGGGAAAATGAGGAAGTCTGGGACAGGCCCACACTGCATCACTGTCTTCACCAGTTGAGAACGCCTGGTATCTCCAAGGTCTGATGAGATGGCTCTTTCAAGGAGATGATCATAGAGGGAAGAAATAAAATTCTGGGCTTGGGCTTTTTCTTTTCTTTTATGTGAAAAGAAAAGTGAGGGTGAGGTGTTCAGTTTTGGACATGCCATCCAAAGTGTCAAATTGTGAAGCAGGAATTATTCCCCACTTCTACACCATACCAAGTGCCACCACCACTGCAGGTTCTGTGGGCAAAGAGAAAATACAACATGGTCCCTTTCAGAACCACAATCCAGGGGGGAAAAGTGAAGAAGCAAACACAGTGGGATGAACCTGGTTACCACAGGGGCCCAACAAGACATCACCTCCTCCAGGCTCTCCCCTACACACGCTTAAATTCTGCGTATCACAGTGCTCAATGTCCATAATTGAATTTAATGCCAGGATATGAATGTGTGTTTTTGCTTATGTAGTGACCTACATTTAAACCAAAAAAATCACAGTTTCCAAGGGAAATAGTTGAGCAATAAAAGACAACCACTTTGCTTTCAGTTAACTACAGGACGGACGATACTCATACAGGACGGCCAAGTGTGAACACTGAAACACCTAGATTTGGGAAGAAGTCTGACTCAGACACCATGCATGAGGATCTGTCACCAAGATGCAAAGTAGGGTTTTCCAAAACACAGGGCCTATTTGCTGAGAATAGCAGGAAAGATAGTTTAGGCCTTGTAAGCAGGCTTTAGAAAGATACTCTTACACATAAAACAAGCTGCTGTCTTGAATCTCTGCAAGCCCTGCTGCTCCAGAAAAGAGCATGGCTGGAGAGTTTCTTCTTTATAATACAGAGCTTGCAAGGGTGCTCTAAAGGCTTTTGGTCCTGTACGCCAAGGATACACTTCTGCAGCTCTTGTCAAACTGCATGAGTGCTACGTACAATTCTGAGTTTTGTCTTTTGGGAAGACACAAGATCAGTATGACTCAAAACCTTGGAGACATTTTAACAATCACTAATGGGGGAAAGTTACACCCTATCTGACCCCTCCAACTCTTACAAGACCAGACAAGGGAAGATCGGATGGGGCCAGATGGGGCTTCACTGACTTGAAGCTCATGAGTGAAGATGGACCAATATTATAGGGCTGGGAAAGGGTTAGATTCAGATGTGAGCCTGGATTTTCCATCTTGGTTCCCTGAAACTGCTTGGTTTCTCATAAATACCCCAATTTTTTTAAAATGTAGGAATTTATATATCCTATTTTCCTGAGAAACTCTACTAAATCAGGAACCCCCGAAGTAGCATCTTCTGAAATAAAAGTACTACGTAACAGTAACACTTCATTTTCCAGGGTGGGGAGAGTTCCATGATCAAGTGAGTTCACAAAGCATTTTAACTGAGATTGAACTACAGAAGAGCTCACACTTATACAATGTTATTTACAGTGTATTCTCCAAGCTAGGATAGGGCCTGTAGTAGTTCTTAAACCTCTGTCTATAAACCCTTTCCAGGAAAAACATACCCTTATGGAAGTGTCCTATGGAACACCCTCTGAGAAACATGGCACCGGACGTAGAAACCCTAATTGGGTGGCCAAGCAGTGTTCAGGCCCGAGTCCCCCCCACCCTCCCTTGCTCTGGAAGAGGTAGAAGCAGCACCCACACCCTCTAGCCAGCATCGCTGTAGCCTCCTTCATCCCGTGTCTCCTTCTGAGCCCTCGGGAACACTTCAAGAGGTGAGGCCTGTGGTGTTTTATTTTTGATTTTTTGAGGATGAAGAGCAATGAGATAAAAGATAATGTTGATTTGCTTTAGAATTTATAAAAAAGGGTGGGAATTATACCTAAGGCACTCAGTGCAAACTAGCACACATACATACACAGATGTGTGTAACCAAGAAAACAAATGAGTCCAAACTATCTGGGAATAAGAAAGCCCTCTTTCATACCCCACCTCAAAGCACCCTGCCACCACCTTGCTATGTCTTTGGTGTTCTTCCTGGATAATAATCATTTTAACTCTTCTTCATTTCTGGCCACTGGAAAGAGTCCTTGTTTTTCTCCTCTACCCAACTCCACTCCTGAATCTGTCTTTGAAGAGGCTGGTAAAGGCAAAAACCATGAAGAGGATGAGCAGACTATGCAACACTAATTCTTTAGTTGTTTCGTTACACAGTTCAGGCTGCCCATGAGATCACTCTGTAGCCCAGGCTAGTTTGGAACTGACAATGATCCTTCTGCCTCAGCCTCTCGGAGTGCTGGAATCTCAGGCATGCGCCACTGCCTGGCTCTAGTTTTTTTTTTTTTTTCTGCACAGGGACACCTGTCCTCTGGTCAGACCCATCTTTCCTCTTTCCCACACTTGACTACTTCACTTCCAACACCTAGGACTGGTTACTGCCACTTCTCCCTCTGGGAGCCTATATATTCTCTTAAGTCAGTGTTTTTTTTTTTTTTGTTTGTTTGTTTTCAGTATGGGGATTGAACTCAGGACCCTGCACTTGCCAGGCAAGCACTTATTCTACTGAGCTATCTCCCCAGACCTACGTCAATTTATTTGATTTCTCATCTGCAACTACATTCTAACCAACTTCAAAGCCTTTGGAGTCATCCAAGTTAAAAAGATTGCAATCTGGGTACAGAGTGGTACATGCCTCTGATCTCAGGCCTAGGGAGGCTGATGCAGGAGGATCACTGTGAGTTTTAGCCCAGCCTGGGCTACCTAGGGAGACACTAAACTAAAATTAAACTAAACTAAAAGTAGTAATTCCACATCCCTGTTGTAATACCTCGAGGCTTAAGGCACACTCCCCCATCAAGGCTTAATTTACAATGCTTACAGAACCTGCCAGGGCTTGCACTCCATGCATGCACAATTTTCAGTCTTTGCAGGTTTCATTCATATTCTACCAAGGAAACTGAGGCTTAGCAAGCTCAGTACCTTGCTCACAGGCAGGCCTTGCATCAAAGACTCAGCTCCAGGGCCTCAGGCTTCTCTTTCCATTAGGTGATGATTCACGCAGCTCCGGATTGGCTATGGTTAATGTCGACTGGCAAACAAAATTTCAGAACTGACAAATGAAGATATGAAATAATTCTTTTCTTGGTAAGGACTCGATCCTTACTATTTCATTTGTCTGATCTATCTCTGTAGCTCTAGGATCTAAGAGATTTTTCACCCTGTTTCAACTGGCAATAAGCTGGCACTCACAACTGGAACATAGCAACTGTCACCTATGTAAGGCCAGTATAATTTCACAGATAGGTGCCATAACTTGTATCATGTCTTTTGGCTGAGCATACCTGAATGCTAGCGAGAGGACACACCCTATGGGCTCATGCTGACATTAACCTGTCAGGTGAGGTAGAAAGCTGCTTCTAGTCTTCACCAAGCACTGAACAACCCAAAATCCCAGTCACAAGTGCTGGATGAGTAAACCCCTCCGGCGATGTGATAAAGCATGACTCAGGTGAGGACTGGAGCCTGGCCAACGCCACTGACACAGCCAGGATTCGACCCTAAGTCTAACTCCTAGGCCTGCGCTGTTTCCAACACACTGCTAAAATTCAGGGAAACAAAAGCTTTCACTTTTTAAAATAACTTCACCTTTTAAGGTGCTTGCTAGTCTGCAAGTCACTTAAGCATTATTTACTCTTTGATAAACACTGTGTGCTTAAAAATGCTTGTGAAAAAACTAACACCTATACTGTTCTTAATATTGCAACAATTAAGCTAGAAAGCACGCTTTTTATTGTGTGGCTATTTAATTATTTTTGCTCTGTTCTTTCCAGGTTTCCAGCAATCATTTTCAGATGAGTCAGAGAATCAGAACACAGCTTAGGACCAAGAACAGAGTGTGTGGGAAGGCCCAGGAACCAAGTATGCTTGGCACTTAGAACACCCAGGGTGTGTGTATGGGGTGTAGAGAAAGGAAAACCGGGTCCTTCCATGTAGAAGCCAGATACCAAATCTCCACTAACAGTCTTCCTCAAAGGCTACTAAGACCTTTGGAGTGTCCTGCCCTTCCCGGATGGCACTACAAGAGGCAAACACCCCCACCTTCTCCTCCTCCTCCCACGGCCACTCATGTATCCAATAGCAGCCTACTGTTCTGACAGCCTTGATGACAGGGGGCCAAGAGCACAGACACATGAGATGGTCACATGCCATCATCGGGCTGGTTATCTTTCCTCTTTAACTTGGCCTCTGATTTCTCAAAATGCCCCTACCTCATCAGTCTGAATATACCATTTCTCAAAATACAGTAGAGATTTTTAATAGTCAATCTGAATATTTTCAGATGCCAGGTTCTTTAGATGGTTTGGGATACAGAGGAAATGCAGAGGAATAAAGTATGACGGGGACTCAGAAAACCCAACTGTCAAAAACACCTAGGATGTTTTAATACACGTGCTTGCCCAAGGCCTATGCTCAAGCTATCTGACAAGGATAGGCCAAATATGGCAGGAAATTAAAAGCAATCTTACAACCAAACAAAACAACAGCTTCCATTTATCCAAGTAAGGAAGAGATGTGGCCACCATCCCTCTGACATGTCACACAGTGGGAAACTGTTCTGCTCAAATGGCTCCCTGGACATGGCCAACAGAAGTACAAAAGAGCGTGGCTTGCTTACTGACAATCCCATGAACCATGAGTCACTTCTAAGGAACAGTCCAGCGCTGTCTGCACACGTAGATCTAAGTCTGAGTGACTGTGGATAACTCTGAGACTGAATGAGAAAAGAGAGAAATGGGCAGGGCACCATAGCCTGGCTACCACCCTCCCACGTGTCTACAGGTCAGAGACACAACAGCTACAGAACTGTAACGCAAGACTCCCACCCTGACCAGCGCCTGGGAAGTCCATTTCTTCAGCCTACCCTGCTCCATGCCTTATGCAATAAATCCTACCCTCACCTCAGGTGCAGCCAAAGCTGGGACATCTTGGAGAGCATTCAACTCCTGTAGTCTCTGCTTTGTGCCAACCTGGGCTAGGTGATTCTGTTTCCTGGCTCTTCAGGTTTCCATCTACCTTTTACTGATTGCTCCCAGCCACCTGGACTCCATCCTGCCTGCTTCTTCTTCCCTCTCTCTAGCACACTCTTCTACATGGTGACCATACAACAAACGGCCAGCATCAACCTCATTTGCTGCCTGCCAGTATGAAGACCAAGAGCAAAATGGCCAGCTACCTCATGGTTGTCTGAAAGGACAGACTTAGGTTATTTCTTTTAAGTTGCATCTGTAATTTGATAACTTTTACCACTTCCTATAAAAGAGTTTTTTTTTTTTCAAATAGAAACCAAAACTCACGAGGTTCAGTCATTATCATAGGGCAACTTGGATTTCGTCAGATCCTCCTCTTGCTCCTTCCCAGCTGGGACATCAGCTTGCAATGGCCTCACTTGCTCCTAACTTTCCCAAGGGTTTTGATGAGTACAGTAAACTAATCATGATGCTGGAAGAAGGATGGGCCTGGCAGATCTAGAAAAGTACAGACAAGGACTCTGCCATGACCTACAGCAAGGCAGCAGGTGTATTTGTGTAAAAAGCTTACTGGTCCCATTGAACAACTGCCGCTAGAGCTCACAATGACTTGCTCTGTCAGCAGAGAGGAGCAGACAGGTCAGGGCAGAGAACCACCCCTCCAAGTGCTGGAACTGCTCATCAAGCTAGTCCAGACTGGCACAAAGTAAAGACTACAGGAGCTGAATGCTCTCCAAGATGTACCAGAAACCACAAAACGATGACTTCTGCCCAAGGAACAGGGTTCCTTTCCTTGAGAATCTGGGATGGAACTACAAACAGGCTCTTTTAAGCAAATATGAGAGGTGTCCAACAGTATCACCACCATGACTATCCAGGGTGTGAACAGATGGCCTCTGTCCAATAGCAGTGTGACAGGTCCAAAGCAGTGTGGCTACTTAGTTCTGCACCTGAGGTTTTTTTTTTTTTTTTTTTTTTTTGTATTTTAGTAAGGGTCTACAGGGTCTCACCACATAGATGTAGATCGGACAGTGATTCTACTGTTTACAGCCTCCCAAGTACTGGGATTACAGGCGCATGCCACCACGCTCAGTCTTAACTGCCATCTCTTGTCTCAGCACGCCCTGGGGGTGGGGCCAGCATGGCAGGCCAGGGATTGAACCTCCAACCCCTGTGTCTGCCTAAGCAGGCGCTTTAATCCACTGAGCTATTTGGCTGGCCCTTTGCACCTGAGTTCTGTGTGGTCAGATCTGAGTTAAAACACCCGTGGCATTAAATAAAACGACAGTATGTATGGCAGGCAGAATTCTAAGATGGTTATCTATTAAGTTCTAGTTTCTGGTTATTCATGTACTAGAAACTGCTTTCATCAGCTGACCTTAATTAAGATAAGGTAATTTTACTCTGGTGTGAACACTGCGCTGTGACTTGTTTCTTTGAGACAGGTTCTCACTATGTAGTTTAGACTGACCTTGAACTAAGTGGCCCAGGCTGGCCTCAAACTCATGGAGATCCTCCTACCTCAGCCTCCTGAAGGATGGGATTATAGCTGTGCACCTTTATGCCCAGCCTATGAGTCTTGTGAAAGCAGTATTTTCTGAAGTTGCCAACAGAAGAGGAAGACAGATTGAAAGCACAAGACTTGGTGCTTGAAGGCAGATTGAAAACACAAGACCATGGCTGGAAAAATGGAGGGAGCCAAGTGAACAGAAATGCTTGTAGTTTCTCTACACACAGAGTTGTCTACAACTTGCAACTAGCAAGAAAACTGTGACTCATATGTTGTGAACACTGCCAAGAAGCTGCATGAGACCAAAGCATGTTCTTTTCCAGAGCCTTCAGATGCAAGCCTCGCCCAGCTAACACCTTGTCATTAGCCTGGTCAGAACTACAGAGAATCCTACCAAGCCCACATGAACTTTAGAGCTACAGAACTGTGACAAGTGGAAACTGCTGTAAGTTGCTCAGTTTGTGGTAATTGTTACACACAACAGAACACCAGTCACTACGTAGGTAAAGCTCTCAGTAGAGGCCTCTGTTCAGAAGAGGCAGGCCTTCCAAATCAGCACTCTCTCATATACTCCCACACCTCTGGAGTCACCAGAAAAAGCTTTTCTCTGGCCCCTTTCACTGGACAAAAAGGGGGAGGGAGGAGTACCAAGAGTGGTGAGGCAAAGATTTCATTATTTCAAAAACTCACCCAGGGTGGAGGAGGGTAACATTAGATGTCTCTGCTTACTGACCACAGCCCCATATATACAGCAAACATAGAACTGTATTAGTTGGAAAGGCCCATGTGCATTGGGCCTAAGTATCTTTGCATACTCTTACTAAAAAGGCCTGTACTTAATGCATCCCCCCATGTGAAACAACTGTCCCATGACTGGTGGTCCCATGCTACCAGATAGGTCGGTCGCACACAGTTCAGGTCAGCAGGAACATAACACATTCAAATCAGAGCTGCCCAGCAGTAAGACATCAAATTATGGCCCTATCGCAGACATATTAAGTTCTTCTCAGAACCACTTTGTGGGATGAAGGCGTATCTCTGTGTAGAATGAAGAACAGGCTCACCAGGAGAGAGGTGGCACTCCCAAGCATGCATGTTTCCTGGCTGTGATACCTACCTAGGCCCTTCCTGCCCACCATGGGACCTGGGAGACAGGGACCAATACAAACACCAAACTCTACATTGCTTGCTATAAATAAAGTTCTATCTCTGACCAGGTCTTTTACGCCTTCTGCTAACACCATGAAACAATGACAATCTAACTTATTCGCTTACAAGTAAAAATCCCAGGCCCTGATTCTGAACACTTTTGGGAGATCTAATGTCTTTAACATTATAAAGAACAAAGGAATAAAATAAGTTTTTTGAGTTTTGTCATGGAGACACTATAGTTTGTATCATAGGTACATTGTGGGTCTAACATAAGAAAATATATGGCACATCTGTGACAGAAAACTTCCTGAAACATCCAATACCTGCCTTCCTCTTCCAGGAACCCATCCCTCACATACACAATGAACCAAAAAGAATAGTATGTGTCCATGACAGCAATCCCAGCCAGAGATGAGACAGTCTAATACACCAACTTCTGACATCTATATGGCACTGTGCAAAGCACATTAAACAGCTTCCACACACACAGTTATAGGTAAGCCCCATGACAGCAGCTGAGGCCAGTCCTTGCAGAAACAACTGTACCAGATTCCATAGGGCTGGAAAAAACCGCAGCACAGGAGCTCAGGGATGCAGATGGATGGAGCACGGTAATGCTGCTGTGCTAATGGCCAGGTGGCCACGCCGAGGGACTCCTCTTCAGGTCAGCCAGGGAAGCTCCACAGTGCCTGGGCCCTGAGGAATGTGAATGCCATGAAAGAATGGCTAGAAACCACAAGATGGACAGATGGTTTTTACTTGTGTACTGGTATTTTTAATGAGAAGTTAAGAATTAAGTCCTTAATATATGGATTATCCTGTCCTGGATGAATACATCTGTACTTGGTTCCTTTGGCAGCTTCTGTTTCGTACATAGGCAACAGGCACTTATCTTGTCACAGTATCACTTGAGGGTCTTGCTAAGGTTAGAGAAGCCAACACCAACACAGGTCATCAGGACTTTATCCCCGCCCTTGAGTTCTTCACCACAGGGCTTGGTTTCAATTTTAAACATAATCTGGAAAAAGCTCTTCAAATGCCGTAAAAATTCTATTCTAAAAAAGAAAGAAAAAAAATGCATTAAAAAAAATAAGCTCCTCCTGTTTTCCTTCCCAGAATCCAGGCTTCTGCAAGAGGAACAGAAACTAACTTGTAATCAAAGTTAACTTGCAATAAAACTTGATTAAAGAGTACTTACTGCTGCTAGCCCTCCCATTTCCAAAGAGGACTTAGACAGCTTGCAAAAATACACAAAATTAAGTCAGATAAATTCAACTGAAAAAGGCTTCCCACAACAAATGACATTTAAGTCACTTAGATTCGACTCACTTGTTAGAATGGACATAAATATAGCGATAACTCTGAGTCATCCAAACAAAGAAAGACGCATGTACTTCCATGATTCACAGCATCATGAAGGACAAACAGGAAGAATGACTTTTTTTTAATGCTGAAATAGGTAAGTTCTCCCTTCACTCCTCAGCAATTCTCTTCAGGTTACTCACCAAGTATTTACCGAGTGCCTATCCTAGGCAGGCACTGTTCTCAGTGCTGAAGTTGGCTGAAATGATGAAAATAAAAAACCTTTCCCTTGTGAAGACTTCACACAGGTGGAACAGAAAAGATAAGTTCAATATTCTTTCAGAGTACTACAGAAGTTTAAATAAAACAAACAGATGGGGAAGATGTGGGTGTAACAGTATGTGTGCATGTCTGCAGTAGTCAACATGAAATAAGGTGGCTAGACCATGGTGCAAGCCCAGCTTCCAAGGGGCTGCCCAACACACCTAAAGCCCCATGACCAGTGTGAAGTTCATGAGGCCCACACATTCCTAAAGGTCTGGCCAACCAGCTGCCAGTCTAGAAGACGGTCCATGTGCACAAGCAAGCTGGATTTGCAGCACACATGTGGAAGTCCCTCCCCGTTCTCTCCAAGCCTCTGAGCTCCCCGGCCCACTGGGTTTGGGAGGCTGTTGTTAGGTAAGAACCCTGCTGATTCTTATCAGGAAGATTTGGGAAACTCTGCTTTAGTGACGATCACCGACCTAAATGTCTGTAATAAAGCATTATAGAAACCTTGAGTTATGCTGTCTTCTGGTCAAACTAGCCAAGTTCCCTGCCCCAGATAGTTCTCAACCTCAAATGCAGGTAGAATCACCTGAGAAGAATGGGAAATGCTGATATATGTATCACACCACTGGAACAGAATCAAGGGCCAAGGCTGGTGAGATGGCTCAGTGGTCTAAAGCACCTACTTAGAACAAGCTAAGCAAAGCACAGGGACCGCGGTTCAATCCCCCAGCACCACAAGCCAGCCAGCCCCGCCCCCTGGTGGGCTGAGCTGGCCACACACACACACACACACACACACACATAAATAAATAAATAAAATTAAAAAAAAAAAAAGAATCAAGGGCCAAGAAATAAACACATGCATTAAAGGGAAACCTGATAATTCAACTCTTCCACAACTGCTACAGAAACAACTGGGATTCTTAGATGTATAAGGATGAAGTTTGACTTCTTCCTCATCACAATACACAAAAATGAAGTCTCAACTGAATGCAGTGGCACGTAACTATGATGTCAGCTACTCGGGAGGTGAGGCAAAACGATCACAAGTTCTTCACAAAATAGTTAAGACATCACACCACAGTGATAAATGAAGCCTGTGCTTATAGCAGTATAATTCATAATAGCTCAATCTCAGAAACAGCCTGTATGTCCACCAACAGATGAATGGATAAGGAAAATGTGGTGCTCACACACAACGGAGTACTACTTTCCCTTAAAGGAGGACAGTCAGGTCACCTGTAGAAAAATGGATGCATCTTGAGACCATAATTCTTTAGTAAATGAGACACACAAACTTAGATAGTTCACGGTTTATTTTACATGAAAAACATTATATAATGTATGAAATAAAAGACAAACAATAGGAAAAAAGTCATAGTAATCTAGCACTAACAATGTATCTAAAACTACACCTTTGGCCAGGGATATAGCTCAGTGGAGTAAGTGCTTGCCTGGCAAGTGCAAGGTCCTGGGTTCGATCCCTGGTACCACTAAAAATAAAAAAAGAAAAAGAAAATAGAAAAAAAGAAAAGTACACCTTGACTAGTACAGTTATTTTATTTATTTATTTATTTATTTATTTATTTATTTATTTATTTATTTATTGCAGTACCGGAGACTGAACTCAGGACCTTGCGCTTGCCAGGCAGATGCTCATGCTACTGAGCTGGCTCCCTGGCCCCATATGTTTTATGTTTTTAAGCCTATTAGTCTGCTCTTTAATCTGTATATAATTAACTTTATAAAGTCTCATAAGATAAACCTGATGCTGGCAAAATAAAGGAGGATGCAGGGAGGGGGAATAAGAACCACCAATGTGCCATATACACATCCCAACTCCCTACAACAAACATAATCATTACACACTGCAAGCATATACTAACAAAAGTTGGAGGGCAAAGGTAGGGACGAAGCAGGAGGACTGGTGGTGGCAACTGCAGCAGCAAATTCAAGCCCAGCCTGGGCAAGTGAGCAAGACCCTGTCTCAAAATGTAAAGAAAATAAAAAATAAAGGCTGGGGAAGTAGCTCAGTGATAGAATGCTTGCCTAGCATGTGCAAGTCGCTGGGCACAATCCCAGTAACACACACACACACAAACACACACACACGAAATCGTCCTGCATACTGGCACACACCAACATTCAGGAGGCTGAGGCAGGAAGATCACTGTGAGTTTAAGGCCAGCATGGGTTACACAGTGAATTTAAGACCAGTTTAAACTACATAGTGAGCCCGGCTAGCTCAGTCGGTACAGCATGAGACTCTTAAACTACATACTGAGACCTTGTCTCAAAAAAACAAAACAGAAGAAAACAAAACAAACAAACAAACAAAAAATCACAAACCAAACAAAAATAAAGGATTAAAGATCTGTGCACTGGAGCTAAAATTTATAGCTCAAAGGACTAATGTTCATTATTTTTAGCTAGGCAGCAGTTTAATAGTTTCTTAAGTATAACACACCAAAAACACAACAATAAAGAGATAAACTGGACTTCATCAATTTAAATGTTTGTGCGTTAAAAAAAAAAAAAACCAAAACAAACACTACCAAGAAAAAAGAAGACAACCTGGTTGCATGACATAAGAAAAGATCTGTAAATCATATATCTAATAAGGTCTGGTGTTCAGACTATGCAAAGAATTATTACAATTTAATAATGATTTTAAAAACCAACAGACATGTCTTCAAACCAGAAAACACAAATAACCAACAAACACATGAAAAGATGTTTAACATCAAGGAAACGAAAATCAAAATCACTGTAATACTTCAGACCTTATAGAGTGACTACTAAAGAAACAGACAATAGAAAATGTGTAGGTGAAGAGACAGAGAAATTAGATCTCTTATACACCCTGTTAAGAAGGTAAAATGGTAAAGCTGTTACGGAAAACAATCTGGTTTTCTCAAAATGTTAAATAAAGTTATTATATGATATAATAGTTCTACTGTTACTTATATATCCAAGAGAAATGACAATTTATTCACAAAATCTTGTATACAAATGTTTATGACAACATCCTTCGTAATAATCTAAAAGCAGAGGGCCAGCCAAATAGCTCAGTGGATTAAAGCATCTGCAAGCAGGTGCAGGGGCCAAGGGTTCAATCCCTGGGCCTGCAGCTCGCTAAAATGGCAATTGAGACTGGGCATGGTGGCGCACCTGTAATCCCAGCTCTTGGGAGGCTGTAATTGATAGGCAGATCACTATGAGTCTGATCTAGTAGTGAGAGCCTGAACACCCTGTAGACCCTTCCCTAAAATACAAAAAAAAAAAAAAGTAGAAACAGGGCTAGGGAGACAGCTCAGCAGTCTAAAGGCCCACCTGGCAAGCTCAGGGACCTGGATTTGGTCACCGGTGCCACATGCCGTGCCTGAGGACAGTGCTGGCCACGGAAACCAGGCATGGTGGTGCATGCTTGTAATCCCAGCACTAGGGAGGCTGAGACAGGAGGATCACTGTGAGTCTGAGCTGCATAACAAGACCCTTAATTTTTTAAAAAGATTAAAAAAAAAAAAAAGTAGAAACAACCCAAGTGTCTCTCATCTAATGAATGGATAAATAAAATATTTGATGGAATATTACTTGGCCATAAAAACAAAACACTAATACATGCGACAATATGGATGATCTCTGAAACACTATGTTAAGTGAAAGAACCCAAGCCACAAGGACCACATGTTGTACAAGTCTACTTACATGAAATGGCTACAACTGAAAAATCTACTGTATTACAGAGGCAGAAAGTAGATTGGTAGTTGCCAGGGGATGGGGACAGAGGACTGAGGTGTGACCACAAACTGGCAAAGGGCTCTTCCTAGTGGGATGAAAATGTTCTAAAGTTAGACTGTGGTTGTGGTTATATAACCCTGTGAATAGGCTACAAACCATTAAATTATACACTTTAAATGGGTAAACTGTGTGGGGTATAAATTACATTTTAATAAATCTGCTTAAAATAAATATATATTTATGAAGTTAAAAAAATGCTGATTCTGGTTTCCGCCCCTACTCACTATATACCAAACTACTCCAAGTAGAAAGCAACTGTGATGAATTTTCCTGCCCCTCCTATGCCTCTGATATGGTCAAAAAAGGGAAAAGGCAGCAGCAGAGAGGGAGGCCAAACAGCACCCCACCCTGCTGTGCTGAAAGGGCGAGGGAGCCGCACAAGCGGGTAGGCGAACATCGCACATGAAGATCTTTGCTTTGCCTTCCACCCAGGAATATACAGCTTCACCTTCTTCTTTGGAAAAGCGCCCTGTCAGTTCTTTTATAAAGACTTCCTTTCCAATAATGCCTACCTCATGATTTTTCTCTTCCCTCTGGGTTTCCGCAGCATTCTGTACTGACAGTGTCTAACAAAATGTTTATGGATAGTTGTTTCCATAACTGCCTCCTCCCCTTCCATAAATTATCTGAACACCAACGACCCCTACAGAAGAAACCTGGAGGCACGAAGGCCTTTATAAAGAGGCACCAAGTAGAATTAAGGAGCCAGGACTAATTTTGAGAAGTGACTTCAACATTTTTGGCCACTAAAGGAAGTTAGTTCTCCCCCTACTGGCTTACTTTTCTTACTGACCGGTGAAATCCTTTCTATGCCCCTCTCCACTCATCCCACTAGCTTCCTCACTCTGCCCTAGGGAGAAAAGAAAACAAACACATCAAACCCACAGATAAACAGGCCACCTCTGCAGGCTAAGCTTCCAGCTGGCAGAACACAGCAAATGCCAGCCGTCTCACCCACTCATCTGGATTCTGACCAAGGAGAAAGCAGCCTGTTTGTCTTCAGCAGCCGACTAACACAGGCCTGGCTTATGGGGCTCCCAGCCTGCTTCCGGCTCAGTCTCTCGAGTGTGCTCTAAAACCCAGGCCTGCTTTACCTTGGTCTTAACCATCCAGCAGAAAAGTATAAAAACGAAGTATAAGAAGTAAAGCCATGCTGTTATGTTGAGCTGTAGGGGACTCAGTTCAACAATTTCTGACATTGACAGTGAAGTGGAAGACTCAATACTATTATGGACTACTGAACTCTTTTAGAATATTTTGCCAAGTTTACACACCTATAATATTTAAATGATGGAACTTAACAAAAAAAGGGGATACAGATGAATGTCCATTTTGTATCTGTATATTCAAAGTGGTTAGGATAGATATATAGTTACATTCTCTTAATGAATAGAGTGATTTATTCTAATGGTGTTTGTAAATAGGATATCAAGTCTGCATCTTGTACAGCAATTAACCACTAGGAAGAATGTATGAAGTGTGTTAATTATTGAAACTGTCCTACCAATTTGGTTTGAAACTGTCTCATTGCTATTTGTTTCTCAATAAAATTATGGAAAAAAAATTAAAAAATAAAAATTTATTTTAAAAAATAAAACCCAGACCCGCTCTCCAGCTGGCAGAGCTCCTGTGGGGCCTCAGCTCCCCTGATCTGGAGCAGCAGAGAAGCACAGCTTGAGTGTACACACCTCTTGCGTGGGCAGCTTTGAGTATCTGTGGCCTTTGGAACATTTAGAAAAAGTAAAATCAGTTGGACTTTTTACATCATGCTCTATAGTCCCCTCAGCTGGTCTCAGGAAGACTGCAGAAGAGATGGATGAATGCATACTTCGGACTCTTTACCACCTCAAAGCTTCACTCTTCTGTTTTGGTTCCAGTGTGTAGAATATTTTGGTTTGGTTTGGTTTTAGTGTTGTTTGTTTGTTTTGAGACAGAGTCCCACCATGTAGTTCTTGGACTACACAGCCCAGGTTGGCCTTGAACTTGTGACAAACCTCCTGCCTCAGCCTCCCCAGTGCTGAGATTACAGGCATGTGCCGCCATGCCCAGCAGTGCGTGAAATATTAAAACACAAGCACTGCTTAGAAGCTGAGAAATGAGCAGAGATGACAGTACATTCCAATAAACAAGTGAAGAAAACGCAAACAACAGAACGGACTTCTCTGGATGTCCATGCTCTGGACAGAGCCTCATTGGGCACGGCTCCACACCCCTCAGTCTGGGTACTGCAGGGCCGCAGTCCCACTAAAGACCTCCTGACTCACCACTTTTTTTCCCTGCTTCACCTGCAGCAGATGCATGCTTGCTAGATACAGGACAGGCAAGGACAGGGAGACCCACAGTCCATGGAAGGCAGCTGTGCCCGGCAGCAGATGGCCATCCACACCGTGTACCTGGCAGCTTTTCAGATGAGCTGTGCCAGGCCACAGGAGCTCAATGCGATGCCTGTGTGCAGAATTCTGGCCCTTGAAGGGTTATATACACAATGAGCCCTAATTTTTCTTTAAGAACATAATCATTTATTTTCAGAAGACAAACAAAAAACTACATTGATGGACTCTTCCATGACAGTCTCCAGGTCATCTGATAAGCACATTTCAGAGGATTCTGGAGCTCAGTGATCATTTTTTCTGTGGGCTGGTCCCACTGTCACTGTTGGCCAACAAGCGGACAGCCACCTGTCCACTGTCCTCCAAACACCCAGGGCTTGCGGACCCTTACGTGCAGCCAGTCTCCAGTACCCTTCAGAAGCAAGAAAGCACCACAGAAGGCCCTGCCCTCTGCTCGGCCACACCATCTAATTCTCATGGCCCTCAACGCGGGAGGAGCTGGGATCCATCCCTGCACCCCGAGTCTGAAGCCTGTCTAAGTTATTGGATTTCTTTACAGAGCTAGCAGGAAAACAACCAGGCTGGCTGCATCGATGAGAGACAAGGATCACAGGCCACATTTGTTTAAGAATTCAGCACAAGCAAGTAATTGACCTCATTTTCATCTGAAAAATAGGGTTCAAATGTAACAACGGTGATTGAGCATCGAAACCTGTGCTATAATGCACCTCACAAGTGTAAGTTAAAGGGCACTGTGAGTTTACAGAGAGCAGTGAGCTACTAAATCTGATCGGCACATGGGTGACCAACTACCTAGGTGGTCCAAGCCACTCTGATCAGCCAGTGTTTAACAAGGACAGTTAAGACTTTCATAAGCAGTGGAGAGGTGTCAGGAACAAACAGTGGCAGGGTCTGTTTTAAACTTCCAACTAAAGATAGGAAGAGACCATTTCACAACAAAATTTGAAAGAACTTTTCTGGAAAAAATGCAGCATGGCATCCTGCCTCAGGCAAAATGCTGGGAGTTCAACCATAATGGACAGAATCCCAGGTCTTACATGGACAGAATCCCAGGTCTTACATAATATGTGGTGGTCAGGGAAGCAGCAACTCCAGACAAAACTGTCCTAGTCTGAATCCTACTTCCTGCGTGCCTGAAATGTGACACAACCTCCGTGTGTCTCAAGCCTATCACCTCTAAGACAGAGTATATAATAGTACTTCTTTATATACACATAGGATTATGCTGAAAACTAAATGGGTTAAAGCACTTAACATGGTTTGGGGGCCAGGGATACAGCTCAGTGGCACAGCACCACCTGGCAAGCACAAGGTCCTGAGTTCAATTCCTGGTACCAAAAACAAACAAAGAAGCCCCAATAAATTGGCATGGAGGCCGAAGATGAAATACGTAGCCTGCTCTAGTATACTTCTCTGGCATGCATGAGATCCTGGGTTCAGTCCTCAGCTCAGCAAAGCAAAAGCAAAAGAAAGGGGTTAAAAAAAGAAGAAACAATACCTAGCTTATACTAAGCACTGTGTCTGTCTAATAAACATCTACCTTACAGAATTCTTGGGAATGGTAAATAAGGCACACGTATGGGCCATATGACTAACTTCCTCCAGTCACATTACTAAATAAGTATGACTGGTGGAAGCAGGTCATAAACTCCAAAGAAGGAAAGGCCTGGGCAGGCAGGCACGCTAAGCACTAAAACTCACTTAAGCCCTACTCGGGCTCCACAGCCCATGGCTCCAGAACTGCCACCACACCCTGAGCTGACACTCAGAGATACTCAGAGTACATCACAGTCAGAGTTCAAGTCCAGATTAGCCTGGCTCCGAGGTCTGCATATGGGCAAGCTGCAGAGAATGCTGGCAACCTCTGTCTCGTCCCAGTTCCCAAAGTGCTAAGATATTCTTCAACATCTATTTTGCTTGCTATTAACCCAATCCTTATAGTACAAATTCTGATACTAAGCTCCTTCAGCACAGGACTGCACCACTATTACCAAATATAAACCACCAAAAACTACTCTAAAAAATTTAACAGAAATAAGATTCTCAGCAAAGTATCTGGCAAAACTATTTTATTTTATCAAAAAAAAAAAAATGTCTCTGGTCTCTCAAGATTTTCACATATGCCTGTACTGTTGGTGGGAGTGCAGACTGGTACAACCACTATGGAAATCAGTATGGAGATTCCTTTAAAAGCTAGGATTGGAGTTCCCACTGAAGTCAGCTATTCTCATCCCAGGTATTTTCCTAGAAGAATTGAAAATCTCATACCACAGCGATATGGAACAGCAGAAAGGATGTCCACCCATGTTTATTGCTGTGCAATTTGTCATAGCTAAATTCTGGAAACAACCCAGATGTCCCTCAACTGAAGAATGGATAAGGAAGATGTGGCATTTTTACACAATGGAGTTTTATTCAGCTATAAAACAATAAATTTGAGACTTCTGTCAGTAAATGGATGAAACTTGGAAACATACTCTTAAGTGAAATACATCAGACCTACATGTGCAAACATCGTATTGTCTCCTTAGTGTGAGAACCTGAAAAAGAAAAATGGAACCTGAAGAGTACAATAGATGCTGGGAAAAGGGAATGAACTTATTCAAAAAGGAAAGAGTTACTGAGTTGAGAAGGACAGGAGAGGGAGTTGGGGAAAGAGATTTATCTATGTATGTAAGCAGGATGGCTCAGACAACTGTAATTTCTGTTGATCTATGGAAAGAAGCAGTTAATGCTTTAATTTGTTGTCTCCTTTTTTTCAATTATTTGTACCTTTTTCTCTTCTTAATTTCTGATACATTTCTTTCTTTTTTTTTCTTCTTCCAATTTTATATGCAAATATCTGGCAATATGAATAAGTGGTTGGAAGACAATACTATGTATTGCAACAAATACTGTGAAATTCATATTACTTCGTTAAGTGAAATTCTGTATTACTTGTAATTTTTCATTTTAATTCTTATTTGTAGTCTCTTTAAAAAATAAAATAAATTGGCTGGGGAGATGGCTCAGTAGAGTAAGTGCTTGCCTGGCAAGTGCAAGGGCCTGAATTCAAAAGTTCCACCAAAAAAATAAAAAATAAAATAAATTAAAATTTAAAAAAAGACTTTCACATATGTATGCTTACTTTCTCAAGTAGTCAGAAAAATCACTAAAACAACTCCTGAAGCAAGCCAATGGGCAGACTTGTACTTTGCAGAAAGGATGTGAAAGCAACACTGAAAGAAAATACATCCCTCTTCATCCCAGTGTTTTACAGACATTAAAAACACTATACAAATCAAAACATGTGCAACCTGCCAGAGGAAATACATTCTTCAACCAAGGAGGGTCTTGTCTCTGGTTTTCTTTAGAAATGTGCAGTTCCATGAAACACAGTCCTATGACTTTGCACATAAAAATAAATGTAGTATTTGGTCTCCAAAGCTCTTGCATCCAACTGGAAGAAACTGTCCCTGTTATCATGGAGGCCCTGACTATGGACTGTCCCATTTTACCCTCAAATGCACCCATAAATAGGATGTTAGTTATGTCTACAAAGTACATTCTCCAACTTTAATCACTGTGGGTCCCCAGAAACTTCCATGACAAAAAAAAAAGCAAAAATGCAGCTTTCTTGAAAATCCACTCCTTAGGCAGGTCAAATAGCTCAGCGGATTAAAGTGCCTGTTTAGGCAGAGCACAGCTGCCAGGGTTCAATTCCTGGCATGCTGAGCTGGCCCCATCCTCCATAGCATGCTGAGACTGTGATTGAGACTGGGTATGGTGGTGCATGCCTATAATCCCAGCTCTTGGGGAGGCTGAACACAGGCGGATCACTATGAGTTCGATCTACATAGTGAGACCCTGTAGACCCTTACTAAAAAACACACACAAAAAAAAAAGAAAGAAAGAAAGAAAGAAAATACATTCCTTTCTCTTCCTTGCACTAGGGAGACTACCCTTTCCTGCCCCATGACAGACCCCTCCATATGAAGCCTCAAGGCAGGTAATCCCAATGAAGAAAGTGGCCAAACTGGAGATGTAGAAAAGTAGGCAAGGTTTCTAAAAGAGGAAACACGGCAATTAATGTCTGGTGAAAAGTATGCTAAAGATGACACAGGAACTTTTATTATATTTCGTCTTGTTTTTTTGAGACAGGGTCTCACCACATAGTTCATGCTGGCCTTGAACTCATTATGTACCCCAGACTGGCCTTGAACTTGCAGTGATCTTCCTGCTTCAACGCTGAAATTATAGGCATGTACCACCATGCCTACTGACACGGGAACTTTTAAAAATGTCGCACCATATTTTATCATCTCCAGGAAAGCTGAAGGTCTATATAGAGTATAAATCCCCTGAAGCCAAGTAGAAAAATTCTTCAAAAGTTAAATTAAAAAGTATTATTATGTATTTCATTTTCACATAATGTTCTGCCAAAGCCCACATCCCACGACCACACAGTTTGAAACAAGGCCTGCTGGGTGAGCTGTAGGCTTTCTATGGCTCCAAAGCAGAGCTCAGGATCTTAGCAGCAGCAAGGACACTGGCTGAAAAGCCAATGGGACTCAGGGTGATCCCAGCTACCATGAGCTTTGGCAAACTATGGGAAATGAATCTCTGCACTTAGGTTGCTATACTCCTGGCTCTTGCCTTCTCTCCAAATACTTCACCACCAAGTCTATTTTAGCAATGTTAGCACGTCACTGAGGATTACTCAATTTTAGGTTTCCTGTCCTGCAAATGCTTTACACATGTTATCAAGAGATAATGCGCTGCTCGCCAGCTCCCTGCTTATCAGCCTTCCCCCACTACTAACAGAAGGCATTCTCTTCCAAAAACATCCTCCCCTATCACCAACCCAAAAATTAAAAATAAAGCTTTCCCCATAAAACTCTCAGACTCCTGGCTTCCACACCCTGAGGGCTGGGCCTCACTGCTGCAGGCCGCACTGAAGTCCTTGTCCTATCTCTCAACGTGATGGCACCACCATTCTTCAGTTATCACAGTACTGTACCTTTCAGACATACAGCATCGGTACCATGATAACCGAAAAAGGACAGTTCAGTCTCATAACTAGCTGAGCATTTCCTCCCTCCCTCCCAGCTCACTACCACAGATGGCCACGCAACCATCCCGAAGTCTGTGAACATGTGTGTGCACTGGCATGCACTCGTGGCATCAGACTCCAGAACACTGATGAGAAATGCTTCTTCTCCCTCTCTCTGTCTGTCTGTCCATCTGTCCATCTCCTGTGCTCTTTGTATTTCCAGTCTGACTGACTGCTTCGGAGAATGTTTGCTTTTACTCCTCAGAAGTCAATTTCGACTAAAAACACCCAAACTCACCTCTACAATTCCCCGACTTAGCATTACCATGAACTTTGCCCTTCTTCATCTCTTCCAGCCAGCTAATAATCATCTAACAGGAAGCGCATGTACCACAAGTGAAACTGCTATGGAAATGACAAAAATTGTCCAATGTGTATCATGCAAGTTTAATTACATAGGAATGACAGTTGGGGATGAGGAAAGAAAAGAAGACAAAGTACAAAAATAAACTCCAGGGTAAGAGTGGCAAGTGCTGGCTCATCTAAGGGTCAATGCAAGCAGGTGGTCATATGACAGGCTACGTACAACACATCCTTGTCATTGTGTATAAGTACAAAATTAAATTAGACAGAGAGATGAGGTTGAAAGAAAGCAACTTACGTATATGGAGAGATTGGTCCTAGCAGGACTTTGGAAACATCCTGCTGTCCCAGGGTCATGAGCAGCAAGGCTAGGCTCTGATTGGTTGAGTCTACACATCCACCCTGTAAATACAAACATTTCAATGATTAATCACTACACAAATCAGAAATGAAAATACGACGCAAGGGGGGAGACCAGAAACACACTCCCAACATCAGAACTCACAGAATACAGTCTGAGACAAGTAACTACTGTATCAACGAACTTGAGGAGGTCCTAAATATTTTTGTCCTTTTTAATTTTTTGTAACATTTTCCCCCCAATTTTGCATGCTTATCTTGGTAATCTGAACAACTAATTTGAAGACAACATTATGCAATAGTTTCTAATTTTTTTTTCTATTTTGTATTCTCTTTATATAATAAAAATTTTTTTTTTCAAAAACCTAACAGTTAGCCAATGCAATTACAGTAACAGATTATCAAAATGAACAGACATTCAAATATCCTTCAGATAATCTAGAAAAAAGTAAAACTTTCCCTTAGAAATTAGAGCAGGGAAGGCTGGCCAGATAACTCAGAGGACTAAAGTGCCTGCTTAGGCAAATGCAGGGACCTGGGTTCAATCCCCAGCATGGCATGGTGTGGTGTGGCGTGGCGTGCCCGCCCCTGGGGCATGCTGAGACAGGGACTGAGACTGGGTGTGGTAGCGCACACCTGTAATCCCAGGGCTTGGGAAACTGAAAACAGATTGCTACAAGTGCAATCTACGTAGTGAGACCCTGTAGACACTGTCCTCAATAATTAAAAAAAAAGAATAAAGAATAAACTGGAGCAGGGGTGGGAAATTTTATCAAGTATGAGCAAAAAAAGGCACAATGGCTTCTAGAAGATTAATTCCAAGGGATAAGTGAATGATGCTTACCTTTGTCCAATGTGTCTCAGAAAAACATCATCTGATAACAAAAGGCTTTTTACCTTTAAAGCATTTTACATTCTTTCAGCTCTCCCACACTTAATGTAATACTTTCAGAAACTGCTCACGATGCTCTTAACCTCTCTTTTTTACTTCTTCCTGTGTGCCTTTAACCTTTGAATGCTGTCATGGTCAGATCTTTCTATGTTTATTACTAATTATTGTTATTTTTTAGTACCAGGAATCAAACTCAGGATCTTGCGCTAGCCAGGTAGGCACTGTGCTGCTGAGCTATATCCCCAGCCCCCATGCTTATTACTATTTATCCATTATTCCTGGAATTTTTCTTTCTTTTTTTCCGAATCAATAAGAAGAACAGAATTCTCTTTAGAATCTTTCTCCTAAGGCACAATGGCTCTGCTGTTTTTCTTCTTTCAGTGTTCATTTTCCTTTTTATATAAAAAAGCCATTTTTATTTTAAAGAGAATGATTTTTAAAAAGTCAGTAAAAATGATACAGAATTTTAAAACAAGATAAGAAATGAACAATGGTTATTATATTGCATACTGCTATCTTCAAAGTAGTCACTCAGATTACCAGATATAGGCATGTAAGATCGGTCAACAATATAAGCACTAACTGTTCCTTCCAATGAACTAACAGAAATTAGTCACACAGTTATCTCAGCCATCTTACATACACACACACACACACACACATACACACACACACACATACACACTCCTTCCTTTTCCCCCATCTCAGTTATTCTTTTCTTTCTGAGCAATTCATTTTCCTTTCACAATGATTACCATACTGTTTAGATCTTGCTTACTTTTTCAATTTCTTACACTAGGGAAAAAGTGATGCTTACATACGCAAGTCTAGATAACTGTATTGCTGACTTTTGCTGGTCTACTGAACAATGAAATTAATGCTTAAAATTTTTTCTTGTCCTTTTTAATTTCTCATAACTTTTGTTTTCCTTTACCAATTTTGTATGCTTATATCTGATAATGTAAACAACTAATTTGCAGACATCATAGAATATAAAAACCACTGTTAAATTCCTGTTATTTTGTGTAGTGAAATTCAGTATCATTTCTAACGTTTTTTTGTTTTTTGACTATTTTTTATTCTCCGTAAAAAATAAAAAGCATAAACAAAATCAAACAATAACAACTGCTGGAGGGGCTGTAGGGAAAATGGAACCTTTCTGCACTATTGGCAAGAGTATAGACTGGCATAATCACTATGGAAACATCATATCAGGGAATGGTGGGGACAGGATGCCAAGAACTGAACTCCAGGAACTGAACTCTCTGGACCTGGCATTTGCCAGGCAGGTGCTTATGCCCCTGAGTTATATCCCCAGATCTGGAGGCTGCTTTAGGGGGCAGAGTCTTGACCTGGACCTGCAAAATGACCAGGCTGTAGGGAGGAAGAAAAGCAGCAAGATGGGAAGAATAATGAACGGGCCAGCGCGGCACAGCCCAGAGCCAGGTACAACTGCAGAGAAAGCAGGCTGGCCAGACCAAGCTAAACCTGATGGACTGACTCAAGAGTCCTGAATTTTCTCTCAGGAAAGTGAAGAGCCAGTGAGGGTTCTGCACAGAAGAGGCAAGAGATCAGACCAGTGTTTGGGGGAGACTGAGACACAGCGGGAAGCTAGAGGATGTGGAAAGGACTTCCCCTCGGGCAGGGAGGAGAGCAGCTTCTACACATAATCCATGTCTGGCGGGGGCAGAGTGTGAATGTGGGTGAGGTGGAGCAGGCAGGAAGGGTGGGCAGTGGGTGCAGCAGGGAAAGGGTGCAAAGGCAAGGGCAGCTCCAGGAAGCCTGATACAGAATGGAGAAAACTTGATAACCTATGAATAGGAACACTCAGGTCAAAGCCTTAAAGCTGGCAAATACAAACAGCACCTTCAAAATGGATGGGATGGGTTTTTGTTGCTCCTTCAAATCACATTGCATCACAGATCTGTAAAGAATTATGTTAAAAAGCATGATGTTTTTTCCTTCTTGTACTAATTAAAGATCACAAACACACAAAGGAAGTTTTCTTAATGACCAAAACAAAATAAATTTGACCTACAAATAATAGAATGTTTTAATGAAAATCTCGATTAGAGAAAAGAAAACAATAATACCCTAATCCAGACTGTGTGTTTTTCCTCTCCCAGCCTGATGGGCTGTGCTTTCACCCTAAGGCTAATATAATAAATACTCTGCTATTTATGGGGACATGAAATCCAAACTCCAGCTGTGCCCTTGGGATCCTACTCTCCTGCTCTGTGATGTGATGCTTTCAATTCTTTCAGGATCTTCTAGAAAGGACAGACGCCTGCCAGAAACCACAAGACCAGGAAAAGAAAACCCACTCAGATCAACAGTGAGCTTCCCTGGGTTCCCACAAACGTCACGTGCACCTTTTCTCCCTTATCTTAGGTGGCAGAGCAATCTCATTACTCTCAAACTTCCAGTTACTACATATCCCCCTTCCAAAGTTACTAAATTTAGTATAAAAAATGAAGTCACATAGCACTCAAAAAACCTGTGGCAGACTTAGCACAAAATCCATGTTAGAAAACTTCCACCTTGATGATTTCACCTCTTGACAACTTCCTGATGCGTGGTGAGCAGAGCGCAGGAGGCCCTCTCTGGAGGGAACATCTGTCGCGGCTTTGTCTTCCATTCTTAACATTAAACAGAGCCACTTCGAGTATTTAATTTTAATTAACTCTGAAACAGTTCATTCTCACTTGTCTCACTTGTTCCAAAGGAGACATTTCTGGGAATACTGACTGGGATATGGGTGGCAGACTGTGCCTATGCGCTTTCTTCTGAGCACTACCCATGACCTGAGCTTCTGTCTCTCCCAAGGACTGACAAACTGAAGCAACAGAAAAAGGAGGACTGAAAGAAAAACACAATTGCCACTGAGCCCACTTAGCCTATTTTATTCACTGGACTCAGATGTGATTTTTCTGTTGTTACTTTACACAGGACAAAACTTTCTTGGAAATAAAGAGAGGACTAAGAACCAGGAAGAAACACAGATCAACATGAAGATTTAGAAACGCTTCTCAGAGGCAGATGGGGGCCAACATACTAACACTACACAATCTCAGACAGCAGCAACCCAGACTGCACTTTCACTGGAGGTCAGCTCCCGACGATGGAGCCTGGCACTCAGAGCAGAGATGTCCTGACTGGACTCCGAGTGCAGGAAAATATTTGCCCTCGGGATGCAGACAAGGCAAAGGAGGTGCAGCCCTGGAAGGCCATCCCTGTATCAGCATGCTGGGTAACTGAAGAAGGACCACTATAAGTGTGAGCCTAGCTGGGGCAACTTAGTGAGACCCTGTCTCAAAATAAAAAGCAAAAAGGGCTGGGGGGTGTAGCTCACTGTGGAGGTCTGGGTTTCTTTCTATTCCCAGTACTGAAAAAATTCTTAAAAAGAGGGTACAGACTAACTGAAACCAGGTTTGTGGCCTTCTCTAACCAGGTAGGTAGGAACTTCAGAGAATGTATCTTCAAGCAACTTATTCCTGCCAGCGCCCTGCTGCCCTGCCCTTCCTTCCCACTTTCTTCCATACTTTCATCAGTTCAGCTATTTCAGGGAAGCAGTAAAAGTGTGTGCAGGCTACACACACATTGTATGAGTGAACTGACCCAGAAAAGCCATGGCCACTGGGAAGGCAGGCTGATCTGGGCTGCCGAAGCTGAATGGTCAGGTCTGTCTTCATCGTGGCAGTGCCAAGTCTCTGGTCCAGATTCTCATACTTTCCAAAGCCCCCACCATACTGTGATATTGGCTTACCTTTCCCAACATTCTTCTATGCTGTAGAGCACACTGCAAAACATAGCCTGTTGCTAGTATTCTACATCTGAATCAACTGTCATACACAAATATAGACTTCAGTTTCTCTAGAAAAATCGGAAAGCAATGATTCCCCCATTCTCAGTGACTGGCAGCACTAGAAATGGTTCCTTAACTTCACCCCACCTGGCTTATGCTCTTTTCGCCTTCATTTTCTTTTATGACTCTGTTCCAGATCTCTCCTCTGCCCCCAATAAAAAGTACCTGCTCTGTGTCCCAAACCAGTGAAGCTAGATTTCTGCCTACTGACTAGTTCAACTGTTCCATTAAACCGGTTAAGGCTAAACTGTTCAAAGCACACACACAGGTTAACTCCTTGGATTACTCTTGAAGAAGAGTAAGAATGAGGGATACCAAGCTGCTGTTTCCAGACTGTTCTTCTCTGAGCACCCACAGAGCCTGAAGACATACATACCCTGTAGATCTCCTCAAGCAGCAGCCTGGCACAGTTCCTGCCAAGGTCCTCTGGAAGCACAGCTGCTCCCTGGCCCTGAGGGTTGGAGGCCAGTTCAGCACTGAGGAAAGTGCCACTGGTGGTTTCAGCAACCAGGGACAGTCCAAAGCCTGGGGACCTGGGGGTTTGAAGGCACAGACACTGAGTAGGTAAAGGCACACACACCAACAAGTAGAAAGGGAAGACAAACATCTTTTCAATGGCAGTTGAAGACTGCCTTCTGGTTCCCTTAAGCCTTATGAGAATGGATGCTAGCTCACACAAGAAACACAGATGATTACTGAGGCCATACCAGGTAGAACCAAGAGGGGTGCCATAAGCTTTGCTTCTTCTGTAGTCTTCACTCCTCTACCCGCTCCCTTCCCTCCTACCCTGCGACAGCTCTCACTGCGAGAGATTTCAACAGCCAACAGTATAAGAGAATGCTAATAGGGCTGCCACACACTGAGTACCCACTTTCTGACAAGTGTAAGGGCTTTGCAAATAATACTTATGAAATCACAAGCACACAGTAGCTATTACTGTCTTTATTTTACAAATGAGGAAATGTCAAAATTAACCTGCTGGAACCAAGTCCACACAGCTAGCAAGTGACTGAGATTTTGCTTTCACAGAAGTCTTAAGCCTCCAAAGCCCCGTCCCATACTAAACCCTCAGTCACAGCTAATCTAAGTGTATGAGTCCCAGACGCCACCCAGCTAAAATTCTAGTTGAGAAATCCCATAGTGAAAAAGATGACACCCAGAATGGGCCTAGATAACTCACATCTTTATGGTTTTGCTCCAAAGGGAAGCTCTAAATATAGAATTCAATTAATAAAGTGAGTGAGCTGGTACTATAATTTCACCCATTGGGTTTCTGTCACCCAACACCCAGAACCAAACAACCTTCTTGTCCAGGACTATATTTGACCCATACACCCAATGAGCATCTGAGGGCTTCTCAAAGCCAGAGCCTCGGGTACCTCGGTAACACAGGGGTTTCTGTTCTCACAGAACCTAGTAGCAACCACTTTAACCACAAAAGAACATCTGCCTATGAACAATCAAAACAAGGATCTCTCCACAAAATTACAAGATACTTCAAATTCTAAGATGCCTCAAGTCTACTGTTATGGTTTGTGTCTAGATGTCCCTCCCGCAAAGCCCCATGCAGTCATAGGAGTTTTGGGGGAAAGGTGGCTGGCAGGCATGGTGGCACATGCCTATAATCCCAGTACTCAGAAGGCTGAGGCAGGAGGATCACTGCAAGTCTGGAGAGATGCTCTCCAGAAGTTGCTGAATCTAGTGTGTGACTGATTCATAGTGCAGTGCTGGGATTGAGGGTGTGCTGGATCAGTCCACTGATTATAGAGTGGCACTGCCCTAATCCCTGTAGATGGAATATAGTATAAGAGACAGAAAGAGGCTAGTTTCCCTCTGGCTTGTCGCTTTTGTTGTTTTCCACCATCATGAGTGGTTGCCCCGCTGCCATTTTCTGCCTTCCCTTGGAGCCAACTGATTATGAACTAAAACCGTCACCATCTGAGCAGCCTTTGGGTGTTGGGTATTTTTTGTCCCAACAATGAGAGAATAACTAAAACATCTACTTTGCCCAACAACTTTTAAGCAAATGTGTCATTAAGATGAAGCCACTTTCCCAGCAGCACAGTCTACAAGCACACATAGGACAGCCTGACTCCTTTAACACAATTCAACATTATTCATAAAATATCCACTGTGAGTCTATAATAGCCACACCGAAATGCTTACCTTCAAACACCTATATAAAATTAATGTTTTAAATACACAATATGAGTTCATTGTATGGAAGAACTATACTGGTCAATCCTTCATTTCTTCAGAAAAATTCAACTGTCTATTTAGTCAAGGGTCAGTTAACACCTATCAAGGTAAGGGGGTGCAGCAAGTTACATATTTAAGCAAAAGTTCCAGGGCATTTCGAATCATGCCTAACAATCAAACAGCACCTAGAAAATGCTAGTGAAATCCCCAAGTGCCTTTAATTCATCTGACCAGAAGGAGAGTGAGGACATCCAGCTTGTAATAGAAGCAGCAGTACAGAAGCATGAAGAACAGCAGACAGGGCAAGGAGGGGTGGGGCACTGCTGCTTTAACCCACATGCCTTTATTCCTAAATGCTTCCACCTATGTCAACTTTTTGTGGTACTCATCATTGTAATGAATTTTGTATTTAATCAGACTTTTACACTGGAAACTTTAGAGAAAAAACACCAAACACATATTAACTTGATATATACTGCTCAACGCAGCTTCCCCGCATTTGGGGTTATGTGGCTCATCAGGCCTATTTCATATGACACTGACAAAGTAGCCTTTTAGAAGGTGAGTTTTCCAACCGGTAAAGGACTAGATTTTTTAAAAATTACTGTGAGAGACAAAATGGGCTACATGGGACTATAGGTCAAAGTGCTAACAAAAGCTACCAAGAGCCACTGGGCCCCTGGGTTTGGAGCCATGGCCATAATATATGCTGCTGCTCCTTCAGCTAAACAAGCCTAACTTACATACACACTGCACTGAATCAAGATGAAAATATCTATCCATCCATGACTTTATAATTGTGGAACAGAAAAGGAAAATCAATGTTTTTCATCTGTAACTTGAGATTTAGAAAACGAAATCTGAACCATACATTCTGTATGTAGGCTTTTTTTGGGGGGGGGCTGGTATACTGGGGATCAAACTCAAACTCATGTCCTTGTGCTTGCCATGCAGGCATTTATGCTGCTGAGCTACCTCCCTGGCCTTGTATGTAATTTTTAAAACGAGGGTTAGAGTTGATGTGATGATCCACAAGACTTCGCATCTACACATCAATTCATGTGAGGCTTCTCCTCGCCATTAATAAGTGTGGAACCTGATGACACACTATGGTCACTAAGTCAGTGACATTAATTAAAAGCCATGTTAGAGCTAAAGGGAGGCAGCAGGGACTTCACAGCTGCTCTGCTTTGTTATTGTCCCTTCTTTGGTAAAGCTAAGGCCAGACAGCAAAGAGACCAAGAAGATCAGGGCATTTAGACAGCTCCTAATGTTACCTAACCTCCCCTAGCCTCTTCTATCACCTGCAATCACCTTTCCAAGAAAGAGTTGACAACTGACACATATTCTGTACCTACAAGAGGAAGGGACAAAGCAGCATGAGTGGGTACCACGTTGCAGCACCTACTGCTTGTGAGGGACTGCATTAACAGCTTGCATCCATGTTTTGTTTTCTTGCAGTCCTGCGGATTGAACCCAAGGCCTTTGTAGTGAGCTACATCTCCAGACCACTCCACCCTCCACTATCCTTTTAGAGACAGGGTCTCACTAAGGCACTAAATTGCCCAGGCTGGACAGATTTGAACTTGTAATCCTCCTGCCTCAGCATCTCAGAGTGCTAGGGTTACAAAACCATTCCTAGCCACATATATGATCTTTTAATGCTTATAATAACCCTGGGTTACAAATATTATCACCTTCAATTGTAAATAAGGAAAATTCTGCCAATATTAGCAGTAATATTAGAGTAATAAATCAAAGGTTTGGGACCTTTATTAACATTTTCAATGCCCCAGAAGAAAAGATAAGTTTTACACACAACCCTATTCCAACCCTAACCTTTGACACCACCACTCTGGTTTCTTTGAACTATGGACCATCAAAGAACTTCTGAAAGCACTTCATCTTCCTACTGGGCCTCATGAAAGTCAAAGACCTTCACTCACACTCAACCCCTCACTCCACCTCTTCTTTTTTTCTTTTTACTGAAGTCAAAAGAAACCTTAGGTAGAAAGCTGTGAAAAGGATCGACTTGGTTGCCATTTCGAAAAAAAAGTGATTTCTTAACCCACAGTAGCTAACCTTGGACTCTGATCATTTTAGAGACAGGACCTGAAAATTTCAGATTCAAAACATAACAATGCTATAAAACCCAGAAAGAAGTAAAGCAATTAGGGTACAATATTCACTGCTCATTATAAGCAACAAGAAGATACACAAGTGTTCACTATACTATTCCTTCAGTTTTTCTCTATATTAAACATTTTTGTAATCTCTAAACCCCTGGTTTCTAAATATACAAGCAAACCCTGACATGCATTTTTATTATATAGATCGTTGTTTTTTATTGTTTCATTTTTTATTAAAAATTTCTAATTAAAAAAATCTTTTGCTTTCTTTCATTTATTTATTTATAGAAGTGACAGCTTTAAGTAAATCAAATTGAAATCTACAACTCTCTCTGGATCTAGGCGTGGTTTTCCCACAGATGGCAAGAAAAGCTGAATTGCCCTTACAGAGCAAAGGATTTTCCCCCATTTTTATGTGCTCAGAGTACAAGAATTCTGTCCACTTTTTTTGTTGAAACAGAGTACATATGGCATTTACAACTTGAGGCCCTGTTTATGAATAGATAAGTTTAAATTCTCCTAAAGACAAGTACTGGACCCATGGCTCACGCACTAGCAATTGTGATACTTTTCATGTGATAAGTACTCAAGAAATGTCTGTTGGTGACAAAAGCGGTGAGGCAGAAGGAAATTAATTTTGAGATCATTCTTCCTCTGTGCCCACCCTCCACGCTGGTAGTTTTAACTTCAGGAAGCATGTGAAAAGCCTTGGGCCACGGAAGCGGAAGAAGAATTTTCCAAAATGCAGTCACTTACTTCCCAGAGCTGGCTCCTTTCATGTGGTCCGTGTAAATATAGATGTCAGGTATGAACTTGTTGAGGACACTCCTTGCAGAGTCCACAATCCGGTTTGCCATCTGAGGTGACACACGCACAGAGTACCTGCAGGCTGGAGTTAAGACTGTCATGCTATTTGGATTCGAGGACAGGGTGAGTCACTTTCCAATTGCTGGTAAATACTTTTGGAATAACAACAAAAAAGCTTAGAATTCCATTGTTCTCCAACTGTACTTAACTACCTTTTAATACCTTAACTCTATTTTTCATTCTTACTGTTAAAGGCCTAAATGGGCATCCTGAAGAAGAGTGACAGGCAGAGAATGGAAAATACAAGCTCAAAGTTTCCCAATTCCAACTCTGACTTCCTGCCCACACATAGAAATGGTTCAATTCTTGAAGGAGTAAATATGCCTGGTTCTCTGCAGGTCATGATCCAGGCTCCTTTTTCTTTTCTCATTTGTTTTCCCTATGGCACTGGGGGCAAAGCCAGAACCTCGCTCAAGCCAAACAAGCTCCCTGTCACTGAGCTACACCCTCAACCCTATGCTTCTTTTAAGTAGGGCATGTGAGAGTAATTTTCTGTTCTGTTTACTCACAATGCTGGAACCAAGAAGTCTCCCTTAAGAACCTAAGGCCAGGAAAGACACCACACTGGGGCACCCTGAGCCAATCCTGACCCACCTTTTGGGATGGTAACAAAGGAAACAAAATATTCAGTGACAGAGCAAGATAGCTGCTGTTAATACAAGTCTAAATAAGATTTTTAAACTTAGAGTCTTTTTTCTACCATGTAATAATTAATTACTCCATTCATGTACAATATTCCCTTTACCTACTACTGATGATTATCAAAAATACTGATAATTGGCACTTCTACACTAGGACACCCCAAGGGGGTGGCGGAAGGTGCAAAGTCTGGTGCTTGAGGTTACAGAAGCTATTACCTAAAACTAGACTTTATAACATAGACTATTCCCCACAGCCATACATTAACCTAGAAGCTAAATATTTAGCACTTTCAATGTGCAATGTATGGTCAACAGCTGTATTTGTAGGACTAAAGAAATGAAAAAATAAGACATGCTCTTCCTACTATCTTGATACAAATCCATGTGGCAAGTTCAATGATAAAGCCAGGTGTGTGATCTGTGTTTCAGTCCAGCTGTTCAAGAGTTACTGTGAACAACACATTTAATTTTCATGAGAGCCTCCAAAACAAAATGTGTGCAACTGGACCTAACATCCAGCTCTCCTATTTGACCCACCATGAACACTTCGCTCACAGAGCAACTTCCCTTGTGCCAAATATTTCAGGGGCTTCTAACATCTGGATCCCCAGTTTTAACCTTCTAGCCAGCACCCATCTCCTCCATACATTCAAACTGTCTAGGGGGCTTGGGAGATGATGGCTCAGTGGAACAAGCGCTTCCTAGGCAAGCACAAAGGCCTGAGTTCAATCCCCGGTTCCACAAAAAAACAAACAAACAAACAAACAAAAAAAAAAAAAAAACCACCTTAAAAAACCCCTCAAACTGTCTAAATGCTTTAACCTGAACTGCCTTCACCCATTCTTCTAGCCCAGAGCTCCCCGTCTCACCTGATGGCCTCCACCAGCATGCAAATATTATGGTCTCCATTTCAACTGACCATACCATATCTGCCTTCCCATGTATACATGTTGCTGTTACCCTTCCAAGAGACCACGCACCCACAGAGGTAGGGGCTTTACTTCTGTATCCCTCACAACTCTCTAATATACTACTTTTGTACTCAGAAATGCTTACAAATATTTAACTTGACTCAAAGGACAAACCTGAAATGAGGAAAGAGCAAAGAAGAATTTTTCAATACACACACAGAGCCCAGTTACATCATCACCTCTTCTGTCCAGAACGTACTTTTGACCACAGACATTTTAAACAAACACTCCCAAGTCTCATACCCTTTGGACCCAGTGGGTGCTGTCCTTCTCAGGCCTCAGCCCACCCACTCTCCCCAGAAGAGCTCAGAGGATAAGCACAGAGTTCTTTCATATACTTTATAATTTTATTTTATGCTCATAGCAACCTTATGGCATGAGGCACAATTTCTAGTTTAGAATAAGACACAAAAAAACCTCTAAGACACTTACTCAAAATTAAACTCATGTGACTTCCAAAAAAACATTTTCCTCTCACGCCACCAAAGATAATAAAAACCAGGAGGGAAAGGAGGGGAGAGGAGGCAGGCAGACATTCTCAAAGTACTTGCCTAACAGTCAAGGAAAGGAAAACAGATTGCCACACAAATCCCAACCCACCCTCTTCAACTACTTCTCTCCCAACTTGTTCATCTAACTCTTAAATGTCAAATCACAAGCTCTGGAACTACATCACCATTCCCTTTTCTCTCACCCCACAGTAGGTAGCAAGGACAATCAGAGTGGGCAGCAGCAAATAAAAGGCAACTTACTGTCAGGTCACACATCAGCTCCCTCCCAGGCCCTGTCATTCTTCTGAAGAATCCAAGAGGATGAAGGTGAACTGGGGCTGTGGCGAGTGCAGCTCAGTTAAAACCAGTTCTTGTGGCTCAAGTCCTCCTACAGGGAAAACAACTCACCAACCTAAGCTCAACAGTCAACCAGCCTTACAAGTAAAAAACCACAAAAACGAAAGCGTTTTCCAAAGACAGCTCTTTTTTTTCCCCAGGCTCCAAAACTGGCAAAGAAGGTGATCACTCAAACCCACATTCCTTCGGCTGTTTATTAAATGGGCAGCTCTGCTGATCAGCAGCTGGAACATTTGGTCCAGTGACAGGAATTTAAGCAAGACACAACATTCGCTTCTCTAGGGAGGACAGAAAGCCTCTGCTACTTGAAAAGGAGGCACCAGGGAGGGTTTCAGGGCCCATCTCTGCCACAAGGGGAACCATATAGGACTGCACATGTTCTTTACTGGCTGAGTCTATATAGGTAAGTTTCAAAGAACACTGGCAAGAGAGGCCATAAAGAAACAAAGTTGTCCCCCAGGGGCCAGACACCATAGCTCTTCCAGTTTTCTTTTACATTTTCCTCCATAAAATCCTGGAGGCTCCCCTGTCCTAGGACCATTATCAAAGGACCACTCATGAGGGTTTTGCAGATACAGAACAGAAAGAATAGGAGGCTTCCTAGTACAATGACCTCCACTAAACCTGCATTATTACAGCAAAATTGTGCCAAAACAGAGCACACTACTGGAAATCTCATTTCCAAACTATACAGTCTAGATCCCAAACAGAGTTCACTGCCATAACAGATCAATAAGGAAACACATCTCAAATGAGGACAACAGAAACCCTCAATGACTGGGCAGGGTGGTCCACACTTATGATCCCAGCACTTGGGAGGCTGAGGTAGGAGAGTGCCATGAATTCCAGGCCAGCCTGAATAGTCAGATGAACTCAGGAAAAAAAATAAAATAAAATACCCTGAAATGATCCTCGAAGCATGTAGGATTTTGTATATAAAACCAGTACTTGCAGTATTTTTCGTAATAGTGAGAAACGAAAAACAATTTATGCAGGATATGTTGTTTTAGTTGTCTATATAGTGGGAAAAAATGTACCTGTTAATGAGAGCCATCTGTAAGTGACTGCCATGGATCAGCAGAAAAGACATTTTTAAGACTTTATTTATTTAGGTACTGGAAACTGAACTCATGACCTTGCACTTGCCAGCCAGGCACTTACGCCACTGAGCCATCTCTCCAGCCTCAAAAGACATTTACTTTTTAAAAATACACATCCAGTCACACTGGATTTCCAATTCTTTATAATCTTCTCCATAACCTCGCTCCAGGTCTTCCATGCCTAAGAACACTGAGTTGAACATCGCTGTCAGATTGCCTGGTCCGACGAACTATGCCCAGCTGAGGTCCTGGCACAGGACACAGGAATCATTCCTCTCCACATGCTACATTCTTGTACACACAAGGTTTGGCTCTTAGGTGGACTCCAGGGCAGCCACGCAGAAAACGGACCACAGCCTAGGTATGTTTTCATATAATCTGCTCTGGATTCTTACTAAGAACTGAGGCAGCTCCGCCAGTTCGAGCTTCCACCTCAACCACCACTATCTCCACCTCACAGCTGCGCCTATTCCATTCCACATCCTTCAAACCACTGACTGCTGAAGTTAATCAAGGCCCCTGAGAAGCCAATCCATGCCACACTTACTTTCCTCTGAGGAACACTGGCTCCCAACCTCCTGAGAAATGCAAAACTTGCGTTTCAGCGCTCATCCAACCATGAGAAGCAGGTTTTCTGATCTACTTTCTCCCTTTGTCATACTCCCTGTAGGAAAGTCACTGCCCACCCTGTTCTATGGCCTCTAACGCCCATCTCCCACGGCCTCTCATTAGCACCTAGAATTTGACCATTTTCAATATCTGAAATCCTAAATAAGAATTCCCTAAGCAGAGTTCCCTGTTCTTCTACACAAGACACTTATCTAATGCTGACTCCTCAGAGCCCTGGAAGGTGCTGGCCTCGCTTGCCAAGGGGCTGTGTTTTCTTCATTCTCTTCTTTAGCCTGCTTTTGCTTTCAAGCTTTGGAGGCTCCTCGGGAATCCACACTCCTAGCTACAGTCTACAGTAGCTGAATGCAAATCATTTCTAGCTTTCACCTTGCTCCTGAGTGACAGATATAAGTTCCTTTCTACTTTTGTCACTAAAGAGCCATATTAAAGGGCCCTCAAACTCGACATGTATAAAACTGAACCTTTCCTCACCTCTATCTCACCCTACCCCAAGCTTTTACAGCTGTCAGAGTAAGTATCTCTACTTAGTTCCTAGAAAAAACATCCAACTCACCCTCAACAACTTCTCATTCTTTTCACAAACCAGGTGAACCCTGCCCCATCCAATCTGCCTCTGGAACCTGTCATACTAGCAGCTCCCACCTGTCCTCGGGCCACTACCCTGTCTTTCTTTAGGGCACAATAATTCTGTCATGTCTGCCTCTACGTGGTTAGTTACCATGAAGTGATGATTTTGAACTCAGAGGTTCCAAATTTTGTTTGGAACATGAGAAACAGTTTCTACACAACCTCCAAAGTTGCCCTCATTAATATACAAGTCCACTCTCCAGGTGGAAATTACTGACTCTAGAATAAATATCACCTCCTCAGCATGACCTTCAGCTCATCACTGGCTCCTGCCTGTCCTCTCCTCAAATTCTCCATCAAGTGCTACAGGACCACAGTACAGCACTGCATTTACCAGACCACTGTCACGCCTGAGGCAGTCTTTTTTTCCTGCTCTACTTCACTAGGTCCATTCAAAGGCCTTCCCCTTTCTATAGAAAGACAAAAGCTCAAGAGTCTGACTGACACGGTTTAAGTCCCAGCCCTGCCATTACTGTCACATGACATTATT
>NW_004524663.1:10496920-10498175 GCF_000260255.1 Octodon degus | reverse complement strand
CCAGGCCAGAGAATCTTAAGGATATATGTAGTAAGTATTATGCAGCACAAGACTAAAAATGAATCTGACATTGGCAGAACCAAAAAGGGTTCAGTCTAAGGTACAATTAAGTGGAAAGATACAAGGATGTAGGTCACCCTGGAACTAGGCAGGACCAGTTCTCCTGGGAAAAAAGGTGAAAAGATAGAACACCCCTTTTGGCACATCCTACCCATACCCTGAGTCACAAAAGACAAAGACAAACTTTATTTTGAATCAGCCCAAAGTCCAAGTGCCAAGCCATCTCCTACTTACTCTCCATCTGACACAATGGAGTCAAACCAACGGAGCAAGTACAGAAAGAATAGATAAGGATCTGACCTTCACTCTATCTCTTTTTTCTTTTTTGTGTTCCTAGAACAAAAACATGAGTTATTTATTTTTTCTTTTTTTGCTTTTATGACTTTTGTCTAGACTTTCATGGGACATCATCAAAAGTCACAGGCACTTAACTCTTAAAACTATTACATTTATGTCATTCTGGCCTCTATGAGTAGATTCCAGAAACCCATTCTTCTCTGCATTAGCTGGAATTAGGATGAGGCTTTGCAAGCAGTATATGCTGGACAGTCATTTGTGGAATGAAGAAATTAATAAAACACACTAGCAATATAATTAAATGACTTGTGAAATTAAGTTAAGGTGAAAACAGTGAAGGATAATGTTATCCTAAAAGCATTGAGTGCTTTTTAGAAGGAGCAGAGCATGGTCAAACATGAAATTTGTGGAAGTGTCAATAGGAGCACCTACTCTGCCTCTTAACCAGCTGTAAGGCCCTGGTCACTTTATCTGCCCAGGGTCTCAGTTTCCTCCTGTGTGAGAAGCTGGGCTGAGCCCTCTACTGCCTTCTCCAGCTCTGCACACTTTCATTTTGTTTTATTTTTTATTTTTCTAGAACAGGGTCTAGAGTGTCGACAAGGTCTTACTACGTATATCGGACTCACAGTGATTCTCCTGTTTTCATCCTCCCAAGAGCTGGGATTACAGGTGTGCCCCACAACACCCAGCCCAGTCTCAGTCACTGTCTCAGCGCACCCCAGGCACGGCATGCCCACGATCGAGCCCTGACCACTGTGCCCTGCCTAAGCAGGTGCTTTAGTCCACTGAGCTATCAGGCCGGCCCCACACTTTCATTTTAGCAGAGTTAAGGGTGATCTGCAAGTTCTGCAGCAGGGAAATGAGCCATCACTCTACACAGCAAAGGCAAACATCTCAT
>NW_004524663.1:10480483-10495243 GCF_000260255.1 Octodon degus | reverse complement strand
TTCCTTCTCTTCCTCCTGTTAACATCTTACACACACATTTCCCCTTTTACTTAGTCTGTTGGGACAAAAACTCTAAAGCCCAGACATCAGAATGGAAACTGAAATGAGTGAAGAGGTCAGGTGAAACCTGTGTGCAGCTGCAGAACTCAAGGCAATGCAATAATGCAATACCTGGGATTTAAAAGACAACCAATTCAGACACACAAACATCACCATCCACACACACTGCGCAGGTCAAAGGAAAAGAAAAACCCCTGCAGGCCCAACTGTGGTCAGAGTTCAGTCTCAGCACCAGTCATTCTCAGATTAGTAAGGCTTTAAACAGGCCACATTGGCCTGTCTCTGAGACTCCAGACAACAGCCCTTCTGACTGCCAAGAGGATGGCCCCATGTGGTCCATTTCCTAGGGGACACACCCAAATTAAATTATGTTAAAAATTTTCTCCTTCCTTGTGTCAAACTCTTTCTGCGTATTATCCTTAAAGTCAACCATGAAAAAAAAAAAAAAAAAAAAAAAACAACATGGAGTAATTCATGGCCCATTCCTCCTAGTCCATCTTCAGGGGAATGCCAAGTTATGAGGCCTCTCTTACTGTGCCATCTTTCATATTTGCCTCTTACTTTCCACCTCCATAATATCTGAACTATCTATCACTTCTCTAACTAATAGGTCACTTGACCTCCAGAATTATCCAAAATCCCATACTGACCCTGTGGTTTCCCTTCTCCTAGAAACACTACTCAACTGCTATGGTTTGAATGTCCTCTCCAAAACTCAGGTTGATATGTAATTGTCACTGTAACAGTTTTCAGTAAAACCTGTAAGAGGTGATTAAGACACAAGCACAACACCTTCATGAACAGATTAAAGGTATTAGCACAGAAGTGGGTTAGTTATCACGGGATCAGGCTACCAGTGCAAAGATGCACCCCCACCCAAGTTTCTCTGTCTTGTCACATGATACCACTCCAAGTGCAGCACAAAGGCCCTCATGAGATACACTATTGGAGTCTGACCAGCCTCTAGAACTGTCAGAAATCTCTGTTCTTTATAAATTACCCAGCGTGCAGAGGCCCCGCCTCATATTTTCCAGCTGTGTTTACATCTATCTACCCAAAGAGGGCAGAATCCGTGAGGGCAGAATCAAAAGAGGCCTTCACCCTTACATGCGCTAAGTAAATGCACACATGAACTGGCCAGTAATCCACATACAAGATGAGGCTTGACCATGCTGTTAAGTTGAGCTGTGGGGGACTCAGGTCAATAATTTCTGACATTGCCAGTTAAACAGAAGACCCAATGCTATTATGGGCTACTGGACTCTTTTAGAATATTTTGCTGAGTTTACACACCTATAATATTCAATAACGGAACTTAGAAAAAATGGGGTATACCTATGAATGTCCATTTTGTATCTGTGTATTCAAAGTGGTTAGGATAGATATATAGTTGCATTCTCTTAATGAATAGAATGATTTGTTCTAATGGTGTTTGTAAATAGGATCACAAGTCCGCATCTTGCACAGCAATTAACTACTAAGAAGAATATATGCAGTGTATTGTTTGTTGAAACTGTACTTCCGATTTGATTTGAAACTGTCTCATTGCTATCTGTTTATCAACAAAACTTTGAAAAAAAAAATAAATAAATAAATAAAGCAGAAGGATTGCAAATTCAAAAAAAAAAAGATGAGGCTTGAAATGAAGGTATTACGGGTTAAAGCCACTGCTTATCCTGCTTTAGGTCTCTTTATTTTAACCTGGGCTAGAGCAATGTGTCAGCTACCACCATTTTAGACATACAGCTGACAAAAGTAAACAGTCTGGCAGCATATGAAAACAGATTTGTTTTTAATTCTCTGCATTAAAAAATATGATTTCTGGAGACTATCAACTGATCTACTGTTAACATATAAAACATTTTTTAAAAACTAACTGAATGTTGCCATTGAGAACAGCTTCTAAAATTATTAGCAATTACAGAAAGAGTACAAGACAGAGATGCCCAGCAATGGTCCCAAGTAGACTTCAAGACTTCCCCATTACTTGTATCTAAAATGTAGAAGCCTCTAAGAGATTAAAAAAAAGTAAAACTCTTGAACACATTGGCCTTGGCAAGGATTTTCTGCACAGAACCCCAATTGTACAAGAAATAACGTTAAGAATCAACAAATAGGATCACAGAAAATTAAAAAGCTTCTGCACAGCAGAGGAAGCAGTCAACAGAGGGAAGAGACAACCTTCAGAATGGGAAAAAAATCTGCCAGCTATTCTCAGAGGATTAATATCTAGATGCGTAAAGAGCTAAAAAATAATCAGGATATTGTCCCACAAATAAAACAAACTACCAAAATATGGGCAATTGAAATGAACAGTCATTTCTCAGGAAAAGAATACAAATGACTAACAAATACATTTCTCTGGGCATTAGGAAAATGTAAATTAAAACAACACTGAGTTTCCACTTTACTCCAGAAAGAATGGCTATCACCAAGAAATCAACGCAACAAATGCTGGTGAAACTGGAGGTTACATTTTTGCTAAGAATGTAAACTAGTAACACCACTGTGGAAAACAGTATGGAAATTCCTTTAAAAATTAAAAATAGAGATTCCATTTGACTCAGTTCCTCCCATCCTAGATATGGTATCCAAAGAAATTAGTCATCATCTTACAGTGACACATGTATACCCATGTTTATAGCAATATAATTCATAATACCTAAATCTTAGGAGCAGCCTCTATGTCCATCAACAGATGAACAGATAAAGAAAATGCGGTTTTACACACAATGGATTACTATCATGCCATATAGACTAAGCAAGGTATTCAAAGGAAAATGGAAGCACCTTGAGACCATTAGATTGAGTGAAATAAATCAGCCAAACAAGCTTAAATATTGTATGCTTTCTCTTATATGAGGAAACTGAAATATAAATAAAAAGCGAATTAAACATAGATAATGGGAAAAAGAGACAAAGGAAATGTATGGGGAAAATGCAGCAAGGAGGAAAGGAAACACAAAAAGATGTATTATATATAAGTACCAACTCCTTACAATGAATGTAATTAGTAGAAACATGTACTAATTAAAAAGAAAAAGTGGACAAGCCTCTTCTTACATTTTTAACAGAACAGTTCATTTCGTAGAATCTTCTTAGAAACACTAGTTAAAAAAAAGGGGGCCAGGGAGTTGGCTCAGTAGAATAAGTGCTTCCCTGGCAAGGGCTTGAGTTCAATGCCTGGCTCTACCAAAAAAAAAAAAAAAAAAAAAAAAAAAAAAAAAAAAAAAAAAAAAAAAAAAAAAAAAAAAAAATCACTTAATTTCAAATTCCAAAGAGTTCCTTTATAGCTAAGAAGTTCAAATGTTGCAGTGCATTCAGCATCCTAGGAAATAAGTTCATTCAGCTAAATTTCTAAGAACTGAAGAACAAGCTAGGCATGATGGCACACGTCTGTAATCTCAGCATTTGGGTGAGACAGGAGGATCAGCATGAGTTCAAGGTCAGTGGAGCTATATAGTGAGGTCTTGTCTCAAAGGGGGAAAAAAAAGAACTGAAAAATAAGTCTAAGAACACATTAACCATCTATACCCTAACAGGCATCTTGGCAAATACCACACAACTAACTGGTCCTTATCAGTTAGGAAAGCTACACGTGCATAGCCATTATTTTTAGCTGTGACCTATTCTGCAGCAGTAGAGACAAGGGTGCCTCCCTAGTCAGAATTTTATGGCCATCAGCTTTAAGACCGTCTCTGGATAGTAAAGCATTCAAAACTGAGGCCACTGTCCCTTCCTATGAGACGTCTCAGATTGGCACTGACAGCAGTTGTGGTCAAAGTGAGAATGTTAGCTGGACTGTAGACAATCCTCTCCAAATCTGCAGGAAAATTAGTATGTTTAAAGAGAAGCTTGCTGCTGCTCACAAACTCTCAAACCATACACATCTCTTCTCTGACCTTAGGCCTTTTTTTAACCTGCAAAGTCTTTCTCAGATGAAAAAAGCCCTCAGGTTTATAAGTGATGCTTAAATAAGATTATGCTGTGGTAATGCCAAGGGATACTATTTCCTGCCTAAAACCCTGACTGGCTGCCCTCTAGCCTCAGCTCTCACATGACTACAAAAACTCCACTCACACACTTCAGCCAACAGTTGTAGTTCATGTCAAACACAACGAGAGCAAGCACCTGCTCTGAAGATTCCTATGTAGATCAACAAAAGGCCCCTGCTGAATGGTAGCAATCATTTTGAATTTCATGATTGAGTATTGGTTCATGTGCCTTCTGGAGTGAATTAATGTCTGAATCTCAAGGTAAATGACTGAAAAGTTACTCAAAAATAAAACTGGGCTTAGAACAAACTTTCTTAATGAACTCTTTTTCTCAGAAGTTGAATTGCTACACAAGATCAAAGGCTATGCCTTGACCTCAATACTTACCGAAGGATCAACCTGGTCATTGGTCACTCCTCGAAGAACTATTTTTAAAGGGTGCTTCATAAATGGAGCCAGGCAAAGGAGCCCCTCCAGGTAATAGCCAATGCCACGAAGGACACTACAGTCATGCTCCACAGATCCACCATACAGGAGGCCCGGCTGAAAATATAAGGTTGTTCCTGAAAGCAGAGAAAAAAGTTAGACACAGTCAGAACAAAACCAAGTGTTTCAGGGCAACAAGAGCAGTGAGTCCCAAGGGGGAGCAAGGGCATCAAGGCAGTTCAAAATGCCATCCCTGACAGCCCACACTTCCCTCCAAAAGCTGACTCATTATTGTCAAGCCTCGGTAACTAATAAACTGTGAATGTAATTTAATAAATTGAAATAAATATAAACCCTCCCTAAGCAGCCAAACTCATGGCAAGGCACAGAAGTAGGCTCCAGGCAGCTACCAGAGCGTCCCAGCAGCACATTCTCAGACTATGTGATTGCAGGCTTGCCAATGATGGGCCAGTGTCACAGCCACAGCTAGCACCCCTGACATGAGATTTCTTAGACATTTTACTCACCAAGCAAGATCCCCAGAAGAAGCAAATACTTTGTAGCATCTGATATTACTAATGATGGCTATCTTAATTTAATATTAAATGAAGTATTAGTAAATATTAGTATTTAATTAGTAAATATTAATTTACTAATTCTAATTTACTAATAATGGGGATACCTAAAAGCAAACCTTTGTGAACATTGAAAATTATTTGTGAAAATCATTCAACTTTTCACATATTCATATTTCTTATTGGATTTATGTATCATAGGAAAGCACTACTGATGGTGGGGGAAAGGGTGGTAAATGGGCAAACAAGGTATTTCTGATGCTCAAAAGCTTTGCGATGTCTTCTGACATAGTATATACCAAAATAAATTTAACACTAGCCAAAAGAGACATGTTTGGTCACTCAAATGGTAAATTTCTTAGGAGTTCCATAAAATAAATTTAAATTTTACTGCACAGCAAAATCTAAATCATCAGAGGGGCTAGCCAGTTAGCTCAGCAGATTAAAACGCCTGCTTAGGCAGAGCGCAGGGACTGGGTTCGATCACCCAGGATGCTATGCCAGCGCCAGCCCCTGCCTGGCCCTGGCTCCACCCCACCCCGCCCCCCAGGGCATGCTGATTGAGACTGGGTGTGGTGGCGCACACCTGTAATCCCAGCGCTTGGGAGGCTGAGAACAGGACAATCACTACAAGTCTGACGTGTGTAGTGAGACCCTGTACTAAATACATTAAAAAAAAAAAAAAAGACAAAAATAAATAAAACATCATGAGGCTGGCCAAACAGCTCAGCAGATGGAGCCAGGGGTTCAATCCCAGGCCTGCTATGCCAGCTCCGCCCCCAGGGCATGCTGAGCAGGCAAATGAGACTGGGCATGGTGGTGCGCACCTGCAATCCCAGCTCTTAGGAGGCTGTAAACAGGAGGATCACTGCAAGTCTGATCTCATAGGAAGTCCCAGAACACCGTACAGACGCTTCCCTAATAAAATTAAAAAAAAAAAAAAAAAAAATCGCAAGTATTTTTTTTTTTTTTTTTTTTTTTGGAGGCACTGAAGATTGAACTCAGGACCTGGCACTTGCCAGGCAAGCGCTTATTCTACTGAGCTATCTCCCTGGCCCCATGAGGATGATATTTTGATCAAAGTGACTATAACTCAAAGAGAAGAATTCTGGGTCATATAGCTTAAATAGTGTTAGTCACAATGCCATGAGAAGGATGGTGTCTAAATTTTAAGAAAGGAGGGGAAATGACATGGGATGTGAGCAGGATAAATGTCTTACTCTTTAACTACACTGCAGATAGTAGGACAGAGGGCCAGCCAAATAGCTCAGCGGATTAAAGCACCCACAAGCAGGCACACGGGCTGGGGATTTGATCCATGCCGGCCCTGTCCCTGCAGCGCACTGAGACGGCAACTGAGACTGAGTGTGGTGGCGCACACCTGTAATCCCAGCTCTTGGGAGGCTGTAAACAGGCAGATTACTACGAGTCCAAGCTAGTAGTGAGACCCTGAACACCCTGTAGACCCTTCCCTAAAATAAAATTTAAAAAAAAAGAAAGAAAGAAATACAGATAGTAGGACAGGATAAAGTTAACTGAACCAAATTATTCTGAACACACTAGTCAAAAGTGCTGAACAAAACTCCAGCAATGTCAAAGTAAATGAGCCAAGGAAAACATAAGGAATGATAGCTGGCACAGGGCATCTGAGTATCTCATGCCTGAACCCTGTTCTCCACACTTAGAGCTAAACACAGAGACAAATCAGCACACCTCACATAGCCCAGAGCCACATATGAATCCAAGCTTGTCTTCTTTTTAGAACCCATACATATTAAAGGTTAGAGACTCCTTGGTGGAATATGCGTGCATAAATAGAGTTCAGAGAGTCAACTAAAGGGTGTTTTTTTGGTTTTTTTTTTCCCCATGGTATCCTACAGCATATAAAGATTTTAACCACAAAAAAGAAAGCTAGAGGCTAGGGAGATAACTTGGTGGTCTAAGTACCTGCCTGGCAAGAGCAAGGATGTGGGTTCAACCCCTAGTACTGCATGCTGTGTCAGCCACCAAAACTGGGCATGGTGGCACACACTTATAATCCCAGCACTGGGGAGGCTGAGATAAAAGGATCACTAGGAGTCTGAGTTGTGTAGCGAGACCCTGTACCAAATCCATATATAAATAAAATGTTTAAAAAAAAAAAAAGAAAAAAGTTAGACACCATCTAAAATTTATCAATTGGGAGCAGCTAAAGAAATTATTAGCTAGCAATATAATGAAAATTATACTATAGCCTACAGGACTATGGAGGCAGATCTGTAAGTTTTGGCATTAAAAGCACTCAAGATATTCATGCTAGTGAAAAAAAATGCTAGCTGTGGAACAGTATGCAAAGCATGACCCTATTGATTTTGGGGTACATGTAAGCAAATACTGTGATAGCGGCAATTTCTGGAGAAGGACTAGAAGAAAGAGGAAAAGGGATTTTTAACATATTTTGCTTATGCTTGTGTAACTTTAAGACACAAAGATATAATTTCAGCACACACAAACTATCTCAAACTTAGTGAAAGAAATTTAACGGGACAGTATAAAAGGACTTTGAAAAGTTTTGTCCAAATGTTAGCAAAAAGCATTTTTATTATAAAAAAGAAGTACCCAGAGATGGTGGCACATACCTTTAATCCCAGCACTTGGGAGGCTCAGGCAGGACTGATGCAAGTTCAAGACTGGCCTGGGTAACATGGTGATTTCAATGGCCAATTTGAACTATATCATGAGGCCCTGTTTCAAAAAAGTGATTCCTTGCTGATACAAAATTGTTGGCTTTCTTTTCTTCTTTTCTTTTTTGCAGAACCAGGGACTGAACTCAGGCCCTTGCACTTGCCAGGGAAGCGCTTATTCTACTGAGCCATCTCCCTGGCCCTGGTACGGCTTTCTACCTTACTTAAGTCACATGTATGCTCCTCAGTCAATCATACCACAGACAGGAAACAATCCTTCAGTCAAATATGGTATTTCGATAACATGGAATGGTAAGTCTGTATCATAATCACCACCCATAGCTCCCCTGATTCTGAATGGTACACCCTCTGAACATTCCAAGTGAATGATGGCTTCTGTAACAAAAAGTGATTACCAAAAGTCTGAACACAACAGTTATTTACACCATTAAAAACAGGGAAAAACAAAGGAGCAGTTAAGTAGAATGCACAGGTACTTTCAGATTGAACAGAAAAGGAGCTTACCTGTTTGGTTTATTTCAATTCGAGAACCATTAGTTATTTTGTCCAACAGTCTTATGAAGCTGGCTTCAAAATCTGTGGAGAAAGAAAAAACAGACTGGTCTCGAGTTAGGACACGTCTGATCCAGATACCACAGTAAAGGGTGGGTTACTTTTGGCATCACTACTGGGTTTTCCTGGGGAAGTCAGTGAGCTCAGGAGACGAAGAACTTAAAGCAGGGAGGAACAGCTGACTAGCACATTATTAGCAAAATGGTGCAACAATTCAGCTTTCCTATTCTGTAAAAAGCAGCATCTTTACCAGCAATCTACTGAGACACTACCTGGAGCCGCACAAAACCCATTATGACCACCTGCCCTTGGATGCGGGGGACAAACCAAATAAAACAGCAGAAAGTATTCCTCTTTGCTCCCAACAAGAAAGGGGAGGTTCAAGAGGACCAGACCTCAGTTTCACAGACATACATCAGTGCCTTTTTCTTTCAACAAAATGTCCTTTCTTCCTTCTTCTCTCTTTGGGATCTACAACTATCTAACTAGTTCCAAGTTTGTCTGTCTGTTTCCCTTCATTAAAAGAGTACTAGAATATAGTACAGTATTACTGTTACCTATTTTTAAATGTATGAAAAAGACCAGATGTTAATAAATGAAATTATCTTGATGATAAATCTAATTTTATATTATTTATATTTTAATGTTCAAATTTGTTTCAATGCCTTTTATGAACAGATTGTTATCTCACATATAAAACTCCTGTCATAGCAGATTCTGCAATCTGTACAAAGGGCAGCCAGCTAGAAGTCAGACAAACGCCATTAAATCCTGAAATACGTAAAACTGGCTAATAACAGTTGCAGCATATTTATCATTCACTTGACACCATACATTCTGTCATTTAAACCTTAAAACTACAAGGCAATAGGTGTCACCCATTTTACAGAAATGAGCCCCAAGATTATCAACCAGCCTAATAAGGTCACATGACCAACAAGTGACAGCTGGGATCTGAGCCCAAACCTGTCCTTCTTCTAGTCCTCACCCTTACTCATGCCACGACACAGTTTGCCTCTACTCCATTTAACTACTTATAGCCAAGCTCTTATCCAGAAAACTATAGCAACTTCATCTGGAGGCTGAAAGGGCTTGCAGCCAATGTAACAGGTCCTCAACCAATTTCTTTTTAATGAAAGTAAAATAGAATGGATTGCAGTAGTCCCCTTTATCTGCAATTTCACTTTTCATGGTTTCTGTTATCCAGTCACAATCTGAAAATATTAAATGTAAAATTCCAGAAATAACCGATTCATTAGTTTTAAACTGCACATCATTCTGAGCTGCCTGATGAAATCTCACACCATTCTATTCCCTTCTGTTGGGGACAAGAATCATCCCTTGGTCCAGTACAGCCAAGCCACATATACTATCCACCCACTAGTCATTTAACTGCCATCTCAGTTATCAGATCCACTGTCCTGGTACCACGATACTTGTGTTCAGGTAATCATTATTTTACTTAATGATGGCCCCATGGCACAAGAGTAGGCATGTTGGCAGTTTAGCTATGCCAAACATAGGCATATCACAAGTATGTACAGAAAACAAATGTAGGGTACATACAACTCAGTTATTATCCACAGTTTTAGGCATCCACTAGGAGGCTAAGAACACATGTGCCACAGAAAAAAAGGTACTACCGTACACTGCAGTAGCTATACACAATGCACAGTAACTGTACACTGCTCATGAAAACTTAGCTGCAGTTTAACTTACCTTCATGTGAGTTGTATAAATGGAATCACACAAACTTTAAAGTAACTGAATTATTGAGTTAAACTAGAAAATATGTGTAAGTTTTTGTACAGAATATTCTATTACTGAGGGCTGGCAAGATAGTGGAATAAGTGCTTGCTCAGGCAAGTGCAGGGACTGGGGTTCCATTCCCAGCACCACATGCCATATCTGCCCTGCCCCAGCTGTGCTGAGCCAGCTGAGTCCTGGCACTAGGAAGGCTGAAAACAGGAGGATCATTACCAGTCCAGGAAGTGCAGTGAGACCCTGTACAAAATACATTTAAAAAAAAAAAAGGAATATTCTATTACTTAAAAAAAAAAAAAAAATCAGGCTCAACCTGTATCACAATGCCACTTTCTTGTTAGGTGTATAGCAAATGCAAAGTACTACCTACATACAGGAAAAGAGAAAGTCCTTATTTTGCTCAAGCTTTCCAAGTGCCTAAATGAAAAGAATAAGTAAAGCCTAAAATTAAAACCCCATAGTTTTTTTTAACAGATTAGGAAAGAATTTTTTTTTAACATGATTTTAAAAAATGTTGTCTTGTTTTGCAATCCACAAGGGAGCTTAAGCACAAACATGGTCAGAAATGTCCAGCAGGAACATGAGTAGGAAAAGAATGCGCACCATCTAAGTCACACCAAACAGATCATTCAGAACTAGTATTACAAAAACAACCTCTCCGAGCTAGTTCCTGAGTCCTGAAAACAGTGAAGATATAGCTCCATCACCTGGTGTAAATAATATCTCAGTTCCCCTAATAGATCAGTCTCTAAACTTCTTTAAGATGCATGTGATTTCTTGTCCATTCACCTCCCCACATGACTCTTCCCTTGCAAGACTGTTCCTATAAGCACCAAATTTCAGACATCTAAAAACCTTACAGGAAAAATTTCAAAATAAGCACAATTTTAATATACTGTTTAGGAATACATGATATGGTTATAAAATTATACACACAGTGAAAGTAAATGCCATAATGATCAGGACTTGGCTACCTCCAGGAATATAAAGGACAGCTCTGAACTGGAGGAAGTACCCAGATGTTGACTGGCAAGGTTGTACTTCTTGACCCGCATGAAGGTTACACATGCATTCATTTTACAATCCTGCAAGCACTATTTTATGCCTTAGGTATTTCTTATGTTCCTATATACAACACTGTAAGTAAAATTTTATACTACTGGGAGACTTTGGGGAAGATAGCAGATTGGTGAGCAAAAAATAAAGTCTCTTTGACATTTGGTGCCCAGGCCCTGGAATATAACAACATGAAGAGGAAAAGAAAAAGGGAAGCAGATCTCCGGGACCCAAGAAGGATCAAAAGCAAGAAGTGAGGCCCATGGAGAGCAAACAGATTTCAACGAAGAATGAGGTGATGACAGGTGGTACTTTCTAAGCCCAGACTGCAGACTCACGGTGTTGTGGTTTGGGTTTTTGCAAGGGGGACAGTACAACACAGGACATATTTTATAAGATTATTTTATAATCACTAAAAGAATCATATACAAAGAGTGCAGGAAATTAGTCCATACACTAAAACTCAAAGAATCCAGCTGAGGGCCTGGATACTAATATTGTGCATGAATCCAGCTGAAGACCTAGAGCCCATAACAATGCCTCTCACAAATCCAGTTGGAGGCCCAGAGCCCAAAACAATGTCTCATGCAGGCCGGCTTCCCAGGTCTGCACTGGGAAGGCCCAAAGGTCAGTGGTGGAAGCTAGAAAGTCTATGCTCGTCAGATCAAGGATCTGTGCCAACAGAATGAGGGATCTGAACTACAGCCATGAAGCAACACTCAAAGAACCAGAACTCCCCTGGTACCACAGCCATCCTCAGTAACAGTGAGGTCCCCAGCTTCTGCAGCAATGAGGAAAGCTGAGTTCCCATCAGGAAAGCCTATGTGAAAAGCCTGTCCTGCAGGCTGAGCCATATACCAGCTTCCCCTCTGGAGCCAGGAAGCCATGCTCAAGATGATGACCAGAGCTCCCCCAAAATGAACTGTAGCCATTCTCAGAGACAACAAGGTACAGAGCTCCTACTCTGACAAAACAACCCAGTTCATCAGGAAATCCAACATGACAAGGTACTCCAGCATGACAGCCCAAGCAGCTTCCAACAGCTTCCGTAACAGCCTCTCAATGTCTTCAGTTTTGCCTGTTATGCTGTTGGTAACAATCCTGAGGTGGGCTTCCCACACCCAGAACGACACAAGTTCAATTCAGCGGGATGTAACAAGTTGACTACCAGTTAGAAATCCACTACACATGTTTACTACTGGTAACCTCAGAGACCTCCACAGAGAAAAACACCAGTGGAATAGAGCAATGGACACAGTGGATTGTAGTGGCTGGTCTATTATTCAGGCTCAGACGTCCCCCAGTGGAGGACAATTAGCCGGGAGCCATCTTGGAGAGTGGCCAATGGAGCTGGGAGCTCAGACTTCAGAGCAATTGCTGGCTCCATCTATCAGCTCCTAGCACTGGTAGGCTAAGGGAGCTGAGTTCAAGCTGGAGTAAGTCAGGGAACCTGTTTGAGCTGGCAGGGAGGCAGGTTCAAGCCAGAGGAGATGCACTACCCCACCATAAAGCCACGGCTGACTTTTTTTTTTTCCTTTTTACTCTTTCATTTATTAATTTATTTGGTACAGGGTCTCACTACACAGCTCAGACTCACAGTGATCCTCCTGTCTCAGCCTCTTCAGTGCTGGGATTATAGGTGTGCACCACCACAACTGGTTCCAGTTTCTGGGCATGGTGCACCCAGGATCCCAGAACTGGCACAGCATGTAGTACCAGGGACTGAACCTGGGTCTTTGCACTTGTCAGGCAAGCACTTAACGACTGCCAAGCTATCTCCCCAGCCCAAGCCACTGCTGACTTTCTGGAATAACTCAACAAAGATCTGCATTCTATCTCTACAAAATTGTGGACCAATGACAGCAGAGACAAACCTCAAAGTAGTCTTTTTTTTTAAATCTTTCTTTCCTTTATTTTCCTCTTCATTGTCTAATCTTGCTTATGAGTATGACAATGGTTTCTAGTTTTTGAGTGTGTGGTGGTGGTTGCGCTCATTTTATCCTTTTCTCTTTTCCTTCTTTTTCACCATTTTCCCAAACTTTGCATGATGTCCTCTAGCTTTGCTATTACTCTCTTCCTCTTCTATTTCTCAATTTTCACCCTGGCCACTTTTAAATTTTCACCCAAGTGTAAAAATCACCATATTGAGGACTTATTTACTACATATAATTTTCTTGTTTGCTTTAGATTTTGTTATATAACCACAAATCTGGTTCATATAGTTAAAGGGGCAAATTAATGTTAACCTCAGTTTGTCATTTTCTGGGCTGTGTTTTATGCTATTGCTGATTGCACCACTTTAGCCAAAGTGACATAACTGTTCTAACTAGCTGTTCTTCCTGGTACACTAAGACTCAGATTGCTTAAGGATCAAATATAATACTATACAAGGGTGCCAAACCAGGGTCTGGGCCAAGTAGGCAGCAACTTCTCATCCCCCTAAAATTGAAGAGGTAGGATTCTGCAGCAAACTCAAAACCCAAAAGCCAGCTATACCTGGAAGATATCTCTAAGTAGATATTTCCTAAGGGTTCTTAATACTAGCAAAGCTACTCCATATAGACAATTCACATGCATCAACCCAGAAATTAAACTAAAGAAAGAAACAACAAAAAAAATTAAAAAAAAAAAAATGAGAAGACACTTAAACAAGACTCAACCCCAGACATCCCGTTCACCAAAGACAAAACCAGGAGGCAATCTAAAAAAAAATCCACCTGGCCTCTTTCAGGTGGTAATAACAAGGCAAATGAATGAGACTCTAGAAAACATCAAATCAGAAATACTATCTCAAGTAACTACAGAGATGGTAACAATGAAAAACATGTTTAGTGACATGTTTATTTGTATCTAGAGCAGATACAAATAAAAATTAAAAAATAAAGGAACTTAGGAAAATGATGGAAACCATAAATGTATATATAGAAAAGAAATGAAATCCATAAAACAGATTCAAGTAGATATCTAAAAGACTAAAAATTCCACTGAAAGCATCCATAGCAGAATCAATCAACATGAGGACAGCCTCTCAGACACAGAATACAGGCTTGTGATTAGTGATCATGAAAAGACAGATTTCTTAAAAATAAAAAGGGACTACAAGTAATCAACCCAGCAGCTGTTGGATGATGCAAAAAAGAATAATATAATATTCATTGGAGTCAATAAAAAATAGCAGAAGATACCACAAATAATATTTAAAAAAATTTTTCACAGATATCATGGCAGAAAACTTCCTGGCAGGGAAAGAGAATTTGACATACATTTTAATAAGGCATATAGAGGTCCAATTAGCCAAATCAAAACCAAATCTGTAAGATTCCAGAAATTTTACATGAGAACAGATTAAAAACAGAGAAAAGAAATAGATGACCTATGAAGGAAACCCAATCAGAATCACAGCTAACTTCTCAACACAAACCCTTAAATCAAGGATAGCTTTAAGTATTTGAAACCCTAAAAGAAAACAACCTCCAACCCAGATTGACAGATCCCAGAAAACTGTCATTTACTTCCTTCCTCTCCCTTCCCCTTCCCTCCCCTCGCTCCTTTCCCTTCCCTTCCCTTCCTTTTCTTTTCTGCTTTTTGAGACAGGGTTTCACTATGTAGTTCAGGATAGCCTTGAACTCACTTTGTAGCTCAGGCTGG
>NW_004524663.1:10478631-10479784 GCF_000260255.1 Octodon degus | reverse complement strand
AAAAAAAAAAAGATCAGAGCAGAAATTAATGGAATAAAGACTAAGAAAATGATTCAAAGAATCAATAAATTGAAGAGTTGGTGCTTTGAAAGATTAAATATAATCAACAAACCCTTACCCAATCTTATCAAAAAAAGGAAAGAGAAAACTCAAATCCATGTAAGTACAAATGAAAAGGGTGAAATCACAATTGTTCCTGTAGAAATCCAGATCATCTACACCTAATTTGAGACCTTGTATTGTAATAAGATGGAAAATGCAGAACAAATAGACAGATGTCTAGATACAGGTGAATTAACAAAACTGAATCAAGAAAATACAAAAATTCTACACCGATTATCAGTAAATGCAATTGAAGATGTAATTAAAAGCCTGCCAACAAAGAAAAGCCCAGACCTTGATAAGAGTCACTGCTGAATTCTACAACAAATTTAGAGAAGATCTAATACCTCTACTTCTCAAACTCTGTATTGAAATTGAAAGTGAAGCAACACTCCCAAAATAATTCCTGGAAGCAAGCATTACCCTAAGACCAAAACCAGAGAAAGACCCAACTAAGAAAGAGAACTGTAGGCCAATCTCCCTAATAAACAAAGATGCAAAAATTCTCAATAAGATACTGACAAACAGAATGCAGCTAATTATCAAGAAGATTAATACCATGACCAAGTAGGATTCATCACAGGGATCAAGGTATGATGCAACACATGCAAATCAATTAATGGAATACACCATATTAACAGAGTCAAGGAAAAAAGCGTCTGATCATCTCAATAGATACAGAAAAGTCATGACAAAGTCCTACAACCATTCATGATAAAAATCCTACAGAGAATTGAAACAGTCTATCTCAATTTGATAAAAGCGATCTATGAGAAATCAACAGCCATTATACTGAAAGAGCAAAAACTAAAAGTTTTCACTCTAAAATCAAGAACAAGACAAGGATATTCAGTCATCATTCCTATTAAACATAGTTCTGGAAACATTAGCCAGAGCAGGCAAGAACAAGAAATCAAAAAGGACACGAAAGGAAGAATTTAAATTATCATTATTTGAAAACGACATGATACTCTACAAAGAAGACACCAAAGTAACTTGAAGTCTGGGATTGCGATGCCTCCTGATTTGCTTCTTAAAAAGAAAAAAAAAA
>NW_004524663.1:10470927-10478161 GCF_000260255.1 Octodon degus | reverse complement strand
GGGATGGCATTTGGAGGGTGTGTCTTTCACTTGTGGTGCCCCCTCCCCCACCTGCCCACACCATGTAGTAAGCAGCTTTGGTTCACTGTGCCCTTTTGCCATGATGTTTCTGTTTTGGAGCTAATTGATCCTGAACTGAAAACTCTGAAATTTTGAGTCAAATTAAACTTTTGTTCCTTTAACTTGCAGGTATCAGGTATTTTCTCTCAGTTAAAGGAAAGCTTACCAGTACAGCTGCTATAAAAACTTGTTTGGTTCTTACGTGAACACAGGTCTTCTTTCTCTAGAATAATGCACAAGATTAGCTCTAGACCTTGGGCTGAATTCTTCAGTCTCCAGTGCGCAGATGCCCTGTGCACACTTCCAGATCCAACCCTCTGGCTGACCATTGTATGCCAACCTTAAAATTCCTTATACATTTGTTTATCTTGTGTTATATCTGTTTCTCTAGTAAAACACTGACTGGTAAAGACTTTGGTACTAGAGTGGAGTGGCTCTAGAAAAACAGAATTATAATGATGAAGTTTTTTAGTGGCTTTAAGAGTTCATAGAGTCAGCTCTGTAATTCAATGAGACCTAAAGACATCAGGATATCTCTCCTAATTCTGTAGGGGATACTGATAATCCATGGAGTGAACCGTTTAAACTAATATATTATGTAGATCCATTTGATTATCCTAATTCAACATGATACATAAAATTTGTGAGATCAGGAATTCAGCAACATCACACATAAAATTTTTTAGTATCTTTGGCAGAGTAGGAAAAACGATGCTGGCTGGTTTGGCTTAACAATCTTTGAAGTCAAAGATTCAAATTCCCAGCTACAGACACAGATATTTAAACATTTCTAATTGTGTTCCAAAAGAAAATCTCTTTTAGCTACAAGACTGAGATTGCAAAAACCCAAACACACTCCCTCATAATTAGACTGGCTGAACTACAACATAAGCTGTACACATTCAACCTTATGACTCAGGAAATCTGATAATACCTGGATCATACTAGGGTACTCAAGTTGCATGTTGACATGGTCATCCATGGTCTTCAGTTCCCACTAAGGCCGAGGAACAGGCCAAGAGCTTCAGATACCCTTCAAGTTTTCAATTCCTGCTTTAGTGTTTCCTGGTATTTTCAGGAAAATACTTTCCTGAAATATATTTTTCAGGATACCCTTCCTAGCAGGCATCTACGGTCTTATGGGTACATCATACAATCAGTTGCCAGAGAAAGAGAAGTGTAGGGCCTGGTTTATGAATGGCTCTGTATGTTATGTGGGTACCATGTACAAGTGGACAGCTGCAGCATTACACCCACTTTCTGGGATGTCCCTGAAGGACAGTGGTAAAGGGAAATCATGATAATGGCATAAATTTAACACTGTGCTTGGAGATTTTGAGCAGTGTACTGATACATTTTGCCTGGAAGAAGAAATGGCTAGATGTGTGGCTGTATATTCATTCATGAACTGTAGCCAACGGTCCAGTTGAATGTTCAGGAACTTGGAAGGTACATAACTGGAAAATTGGAGATATATTTTGGGAAGAGGTATGTGGTTAGACCACTACATATGGGCAAAGGATGTAAAACTATTTGTCTGCCATGTGAATGTTCCTCAAAAGGTGATAGCCACAGAAAAGGACTTTAATAATCAAGTGGGTGAAGATTACCCACTCTGTGGACAGTGGCCAAACTCCCACTTTAGCCATCCCTATCTTGCCCAATGGACACATGAACAGAGTGGCCATGGCGGCAGAGATGGAAATTATGCATGGGCTCAGCAGCACGGATTCTCACCAAAGCTGATCTGGCTACAGCCTCTGCTGAATGCCCAATAGGCCAGCAGCAGAGATCAACAATGAATGCCCCATATGGCACTGTCTCAAGTTACTTTTCACTCATTGCTGGGACAAAATATGCAACACCCAAAATTAAGGAAGGTAAGGTTTATGTAGCTCAGTTGCTGAAGGTTTTAGCTTATACTTGGCTGGCTTCCAGGCAGAGAGCAGCAGTTCATGACAGCAGAAAACAGTTAAAAGCTAAGGGAAGGGCAGCAGCTACAGATTCTACCCAACCTCTCCCCTTCCTTATAAACAAGCTACCCAGGAGCTGGGAGTGTAGCACTCACACAATGGCCACACCCTCCTCTTAGATAGGATGAGGATGTTTACAGACTAAGACTCCTGGATCTCTGCTGAGTCAATTAAACCTCTAATCTTCTCAAGTTGACACAATGTATCAACCAGTACAATCCAACCCTTGTCAACCTGGCAACCTGATATTTCCTTAATCCAATCTCCATGTACATAAACATGCTTATTAACATTTTACAACTTGAACACTGTATTACATTAGAGCCACATTTTGCCCTGAGCAGCTCCCCCTCCAAAAGACTCATGCACATCCCTTTATGCAAAAGGCATTTTAGTCCATCTCTAAGAGTTCCCCAAGTCCTAACAGTTTCAGCATTGCTGAAAAGTCTGAGTTTCAAGTCTCCTCCAAGATCTAAGGCAAACTCTTAGCTGTGAGCCCCTGTACAAATGAAAAGTTAAAACACTTTCAACATTCAATAGCACAAGAAAAACATTACCATTCCAAAAGGTACAAACAGCGGGATACAAACAAACCATTGGGACCAAAGCAAGTCCAAAATCCAGAAGAGCAAATATTAAATCTTACAGTTCTATGTGGAACATCCAAAGCAATCTGTAAGGAATTGTGAGCTCCCAAAAGCCTTACATGGCTCCACCCCTACTGCACTTCTGCTGGTAGTTCCCATGGCTTTTCCCTGGGGCTGGTTTTGCTCCCTCCTTGCAGCTTTTCTCAGACAATCCATGCACCTGGCTTTTCCAGACTTTTAGGGTTTCCACTGACTAGGTTTCTCTTTCACAGCTTTACACACTGCCCTTTCAGGGGCATACTGCCTGGCCTCCCAGGCATTCTGAAATCTAAAACCAACACCACGTGGATGATGCCAAGGTCTGCTGCCAGCTGGAACAGTAGCCAGGCTTTCTTCTCTCTCGCTGTATGGGTCAAGTACATGGATCGCTGAGCAATCTGACCCTGATTCTGAAGAACAAATCCTTTATGCTGGCACCATTCTGGAATCTGGTGTGGCCACCACCTCCATTCTGGAACCTGGTGTGGCTGCCACCTCTATTCTGGAACATGGAGCTCTGCAGCTTTCTCCTCAAAACAAAGTGCTTCACCCTTGTAATTCTTAGGCTGCAAATTGCAAGAACCAGCCACCTCCTGTGATGTCCTCAGAACATCTTTTCTATTTTTCTGTTTCTCCTGGTGAATGGAAATCTCAGCTCTATCTTTGCAGTCCACAGCCTTCCTGGTGTTTCCTTTCTGTTCAAACTCACAACATAACTATTCCACTGAGCTTAATCTCAGTCTCAGGCAAAGACTCTGGATAGAAGCAAAATGAAGACAAACTTTCTACCAAGCCATAACACAAATCATCCCCAACCAACAACCAAGGCAGTCCCTCTTCCCAGCAGAAACCTCACAATCAGCATTCTGGTCTTCTGTACTCTAACCAGAATCTACCATACAAAACAGCCAAAGGCAGTCAGGCTCAGGATGCTGTGGTTCGATCCCCACACCTCAAACAAACCAGACCTGCCTTGAAGGCATCCTGAGACTGAAAAAAAAAAAAAAAAAAAAAATCCTTCTGCCCTTTTGGGGCAGGGGAGATAGCTCAGAGAATAAGCACTTCCCCGGCAAGTGCAAGGGCCTCAGTTCAATCCCTGGTTCCAAAAAAAAAAAAAAAAAAAAAAGAGCCGAAGGCATTCTAGCTCTTCACTAGTAGGCAACATCTCCAAACCTTTCCTATCTCTTCTCAGAAGCCATTCCTAAAAGCTGATGCATAACATGGTCAGGTAGTCACAGTAATAACCCCACTTCTGTGGTACAAAATTCTGTCTCAGTTACTTTTCACTCTGTTGCTGGGACAAAATACTCAACACCCAAAAGTAAGGAAGGAAACTGCTTAGCTCACAGTTTCTGGAGGTTTCAGTCTATACTTAGCTGGTTCCCAGGCAGAGTGGCACATGGCAGAGAGCAGCAGTTCATGGCAGCAGAAAATAGTGAAGAGGAAAGGGAAGGGCAGCAGCTGCAACCCTTATAAACAAGCTACCCTGGGCTGGGAGTATGGAACTCACACAATGAAAATGCCCTCCTCTTGCACAGGATGATGATGTGTACAAACAACGTTTCAACCAGTACAGGCACCATTCCACAAGATGATCATCTATGCCCTGGTAGCAGGTTGATTATATTGCACTACTTCAATCATGGAAGGGACAGTGCTTTCTCCTTCTGGTATACACATGTATTCTGGATATGGCTTTGCCCTCACTAAAAGTAATGCTTGTGCCAAAACTGTCAGTCCACCATCCATGGACTCACAGAATGCCTTATGCACCATCATGGAATTCCACATAGTATTGTATGTGACCAAGGAACACATTTTCCAGCCAAAGAAGTAAGGCAATGGGTTCATGCTCGGAGAATTCACTGGTCACATGTTCTTCACCATCCAGAAGCAGCTAGATTGATAGAAAGGTGAAATAGTCTTTTGTTTTGTTTTAGGTTTTTTTTGTTTGTTTGTTTGTTTTGCGGAACCGGGGATTGAACTCAGGCCCTTGAGCTTGTCGGGGAAGCGCTTATTCCACTGAGCCATCTCCCCGGCCCCTGAAATGGTCTTTTGAAGACACAATAACTTATAGCAACAGCTTACAGGGCTGGGTAAGGTATTTCAAAAGGGTGATATGCTTTCAATCAGCATCCACTATATGGTGTGTGTCTCCCGTGGCCAGGATTCCCAGGTCCAGGAATCAAGGTATGAAAGTAGGAATGGTACCACTCACTATTACCCGCAATGATCCACTAGCAAAATGTTTGCTTCCTGTTCCTGCAATCTTGTGTTTTGCTGGCTTAGAGGTCTTAGTTCAAGAGAAGGGAAGGCTATCCAATGATACCACTGAACTAAAAGCTAAGACTTCTCCCTCTGGTAATTGTAGTCTCATGAAGCCTCTGAGGAAACAAGCTAGATGGGGGATCACTGTTGCCAAGAATGACTAATCCAGCCTATAATGGAAAAATTGGACAACTACTCCACAATGGAAGAAGAAGACGAAGGAGAAGGAGAAGGAGGAAGAGGAGGAGGAGGAGGAGGAGAAGAAGGAGGAGGAGGAGGAGGAGGAGGAGGAGGAGGAGGAAGAGGAGGAGGAGGAGAAGATGATGATGATGATGATGATGATGATGATGATGATGATGATGATGATACAATGTAGGAAACCCCTTACGGAGCCTCTTGGTATTACCATGCCCTGTGATTAAAGTCAATGGGAAACTACAACAACCCAATACATGCACAATGACAAATGGTTCAGAGCCTTCAGGAACAAAGGTGTGGGTCACTCCACCAGAGAACAAATCAACACTTGCTGAGGTGCTTGTTGAAAGCCAGGGAACATAGACTGGGTAGTGGAAGAAGATACTTCTAAAAACCAGTTAAGCTCCATGATCAGCTATAGAAAAGAGCTGATAAAAAAATAATTGTATTATTTTTCCTAACATGTTTCTAATGTAATACAATTTTGATAGACTTAACATTGGCTTTTATTGTTAAGTCTGTGTTATAATGCTCAAGTTATGAAATGATAAGAGTGAGCACTGCCCAAAGAAAACTTACCTTCCATTCTGTCAAGGGAATTAGTGTGTTTTCAGTTTATACACAGAACAGTTATAACATGTTAGGTATAATTATAAGTGTGTCTTTGTATCTGAAGACTAGGTTAAAGAAATGTGTCTGGTTGCCAAATTGACAAGGGGTAGATGGTACTGGCTGACTGATTGTGTCATCTTGTGAAGTTTAGAAGCTTAACTATGTTGGCTTAGAATTCTACAGCCTAGGGTGAATAAACTCATCCTGGGGTTGCTTGTCACTTGGACAGTGTAAAGGGAAAATGAAGAAGGACTGACTAGCTTCTTTGGAAGAGCTCCAGAGTTTGGATTCAGCTTGGACAGCGTCTGGCTTCTAGTGTACTATTCAGCCCGGTGGCACAGATCCTTCAGCCCACTGGTGCATGGTTTCTGGCTCAGACCACTGAACTTTGGGCCTTCCCAACACAGATCCTTGATACAGACCTGCATGAGACATTGTCATGGTCTCTTAGCCTCCAGCTGGACTCATGCAGGACATTATTATAGGATCCAGGCCCCCACCTGGGTTCTTTGGGTCTCTAGTATATGGACATATTACTCGCACTCTTCTACATTTGACTTTTTGAGTGAATATTATAAAATAATCTTATAAGTTATATGTTCTGTATTAAATCTGTTCTCTTGAAAACCTTGACTAAAACAACAGCACACAATGTGGGTAAAATTGACCTGTTTACATGTTGACATAAATGCACATCCCTTGCTGTTTGCTGTACCAAGTGGGTGAACAGAGAGATTGCTTCCTGTATTCCCTCAGTAAACTACTGGGACACACAGTTGGCTAACATTAGGCTAAAGTACATATTTCCATTAGAAAATATGGCAAGGGTGTCTTTTATCCATCATAATGCCCCTTAAGCTAGGAAACGGAAATCAATCTTCTGCAAATAAGAAAAAGACTAAAAGATGGAGGGACGGAGGAATTAAAAAAAAAAAAAGAATTAAGATATATACATGAATCTACTCCCCACAGTAAACATAAACACTATGTACTGAAAACATGCAAACATAAAAATTTTTTAAATTAAAAAAAAGATTAACTGGAACAGCAGCCTTATACATAGAACCAAAAATCAGAAATCACTCAGATGTCCTTCAACACATGAATGGTTAAAAACCAAACTTATATGTTCATACTATGATATATTGCTCGCTAATAAAAAGGGAAAAAACTTGATTAAAAACAACTCAGCTAAATCTCCAGAAAATCCTGTTAAGTAAAAAAGGAATTTAACCACAAAAGGTTATATATGTTATGTAATTACATATGTGTAACATTATTCAAAAGACAAAACTGTACAAATGAAAAACAGATTAATAGTTATCAACCACTAAGCACTAGGAAGGTCAGGGGATGTGGTCATAAAAGGCAATATGAAGAATCTTTTAGTGATCAAAATGTTCTGTATCTTCATCAGATCAGTGTAATAACTTTTTTGAGATATGATATATACTTTGGTTTTTCCAGGTGCACCCAATGGGGAAAAGTGGATCAATA
>NW_004524663.1:10468422-10469787 GCF_000260255.1 Octodon degus | reverse complement strand
CTTATTCCACTGAGCCATCTCCCTGGCCCTTGAGTACATTTTAACTTAACACAAGGTGGTGTGCTCCTCATTAAAAGGACAATATTCAATCTACAATTATTATATTATTATTGTAGTCATTTAGTTTGCTTCAAATCCAATTGTCTATCAATCATTGTGAGCCCCTAACCATGATGAATATTTTTAATATGGGTACTTTCTCCTTTTAGAAAATCCAATTTATGAACAGATTTATCTCAAAACAATGTAATAGTTAAGCAAAAGATGTTTTACTTTTCAAAGAATCTCTATATAACATGTTTCTAAACAACATAACAAGGGATTTTTTTTTTTTTTAAATTAGAACTCACCTTAGGCCTCCCTTTTCAAAATCTTGTCTACTTAAGCCACATGTAACCCTCCCAAAGGACCAAATAACTCTTCTAATCAGGAAGACAAGGATGCCCACTGTCACCACTCTTTTTCAATATAGTTCTGGAAACATTAGCCAGAGCAATTAGACAGAGACACAAATAAAAGGAATAATGATTGAACAGGAAGATGTGAAATTATCATTATTTGAAGATGACATGATACTGTGCATAGAAGAGCCCAAAAGCTCCACTAAGAGACTTGTAGATTTAATAACCAAATTCAGTAGCGTAGCAAGATAGAAGTTAACACTCAAAAATCAATAGCATTTCTATACACAAACAACGGATGCACTGAGAGAGAAATTACGGAAACCATGCCTTTCACAGTAACGCCCCCAAAAATGAAATATTCAGGAATCAATCTCATGAAGTAAGTAAAAGATTTATACAACACTATAGTGTTTGTAGGCTTCCAGGTGAAGATCTGCAGATAACTGGTGCTGGATAGAGGAGCCTTATTTTTTTCCTACAGGAGCTTGCTATTTTTGTAACTTGAGTGATGTGTGCCTACTACTACTTCTCTTTGAAATGATGCAGTGTTTTGGTTGTGGTCCAAGGCTTCTAAGCACTACTACTTGGCATCTCTTTTCTTCAGTGGAGCTGTTACCTTTCAGATTTGATAAAATGCTAGTTAGGTTGAATACTGCTTGCCTTCACTCATTCATCTTTGTATGAGTCTTCTCCCCTCTCCCTGTTTCTTGTTTTTGTCCCAGTTTTTTAAAAAAAGTTTTTTAGCTGGTGTTCATGAAGAGAGTAACTAAACTGTACTGTTAATGGAAGCAAATGATATCTAAGAAAGTGCATTTCTTTACAGAGCTGTGTCAAATCATCCTTTGGGTCCTCTGCTGGAAAAGTAGAATCAAGTCTGAAATAATGCCTTTTTAATTGTAGCCATTAGTATTATAGATATAGGACAATACTGTATCATACTTCTGTCAATGTAAAATATCTC
>NW_004524663.1:10466567-10467857 GCF_000260255.1 Octodon degus | reverse complement strand
AAAAAAATTATAGAGCGAAAATTATAGTACTCTGAAAAAAGAAATTGAAGAGGATTTCAGAAAATGGAAAGATATTCCTTGCTCGTGGACAGGAAGCAAGAACATTGCAAAAATGGCCATACTCCCCAAATTGTCATATAGATTCAATGTAATCCCAATTAAAATATCTGTATACATCACAGATCTAGAAAAAAAATTCCTAAAAGTCATCGGGAAAAAGAAGAGACCCAGAATAGCAAAATCAATCCTGAGCAACAGAGGAAAGGCAGAAGGCATCACAATCTCTGATTTGAAATTATACTACAAAGCTACTGTGATTCAGCAAGCTACTGGCAAAAAAAAAAAAAAAAAACAGACCTGAGGGTCAATGGAACAGATTAGAAGATGTAAACACAACTACAAGTATACTCACCACCTTATCTTTGTCAAAGAGGCCAAATATGTTCATTGAAAGAAAGATAGCCTCTTTAATAAATGGTGTTGGAAATACTGGCTTTCCACATGTCAAAGGCTTAAAATAGACCCATGCCTATCACCATGCACAAAACTGTAGTCAAAATGGATCAAAGATTTAAATATTAAAACTGAAACACTACATCTTCTGGAAGAGAACATAGGTAGAAACCTTCAGGACATAGGGGTAGGTGAAGAGTTCTTGCACAAAAATCAAGCTGCGTGGGAAATAATTCAAAGAACCAACAATTGGAATCTCATCTTTTTGCAAAGTTTCTGCACATCAAAAGAATCACCAATAAAGTAAAAAGCCCACAAAGTGGGAGACAATTATAACAAACTGTCCTTCAGACAAAGGACTCCTATTCAGAACATCGAAAGAATTAAATCAGGCCTCCAAAATTCAAAGATCCAATCCAAAAATGGATATGAGACAAACATACACCTCACAAATGAAGAGATACAAATGGCAAATAAATATATGAAAAATGTTCAACATCATTGGTCATTCAAGAGGTGCAAATTAAAACAACACTTTCTTATGCCAGAAAGAATGGCTATCATCAAGAAGTCAACCAATAACAAATGCTGGAGAGGCTGTGAGGAAAAAGGAACCCTTCTCCACTGCTGGTAGGAGTGCAGGCTGGTACAACTATTATGGAATCAGTATGCAGAGTCCTTACAAAACTAGGATTGGAACTCCCATTTAAACCAGCTATTCCCCTCCCGGGTATTTTTCCAGAAGAACTGAAACCTCATACCACAGCGATATATACACACCCATATTTATAACAGCACAATTTGCCATAGCTAAATCCTGGAAACAACTCAGATGAG
>NW_004524663.1:10461582-10462991 GCF_000260255.1 Octodon degus | reverse complement strand
TTCTTTAAAAATAAAGCAAAGAGGCACAGAGGCCAGTGTTCCATCCCTGGGCCTGCCCTGTTGGCCCCGCCCCCAGGGCACATTAAGACTAGGCATGGTGGCACAAACCTGTAATCCCAGCTCTTGGGGGGCTGTAAACAGGCGGATCACTATGAGTCCAATCTAGTAGTGAGACCCTGAACACCCTGTAGACCCTTCCCTAAAGTACAAAAAAATTTAAAAAATAAAAATTTAAAAAAAAAATTTTTTAAAGAGCTGAAGGCTTAGTCATATGACCTCCTGGGTACCAGTGGTCCTGTCTCCCAACTCCTTAACTATTGCTCTTGCCCAGTATTTCTGCTAGTCCCACTTCACACAATTATCTTTTTCATGTAATTCTTTTCTATTTAGATTTATATTACACAAAACTTAAGTCAACTAGAACTCTGCAAGTCACAGCCATCATGCAATCCATCCAGAGAAAAAGGTATATGGCACACTTCAGGTCTGTATGTAGTTAGGGGAAGATGGGCCCTCCAGGATGGGTCTAGCTACATTCTCCTTCCAGCTGTCACTCAGTGGATGTTTAACTTTACAAGTTATCTTACTTAACTACACCGTGATTTGCCTATTTTCAACAAAATGGCAAGAAAAGAACAGCGTGAGACAACATAGTTATGCTCAAAAAATGAAGTATAAATTATACATGTGGCTATATGATTACTGAAACTATTCTAGAATCATCTTTCTTTGGGGTTCAAATTCTTCTCATTATTTATAACCCCTCTGCATAGGAAAGGGAAGTTTTCTTTCTCAGTTAAGAGATTAACTGATTTGCCTGAAGTCACAGGCTTGACCTGTGTCTCATCCACTTCTAAATCTTTGTACTATTTACTGGTATCACATTGCTATGTCTAATCATTAGGGATGGGGGAAGAGAAACACCTTAGTTTTCAAGTCCAGCAGGACAGTTCTTCAACATTAGCACTAATGACATTTTAGACAGAAGATTCTTTGTTGGTGGGGTTGACCTGTGTGTTGTAGGACACCTAGAGGCATCCTTGGGGTTCCATTCACTAACTGCTCCCTAGTAGTGACAACAAAAAAAGTCTCCAGCTGGCTATGGTGGCACATGCCAGCAATCGCAGCACTCTCATCCCAGTACTCAGGAGGCTGAGGCAGGAGGATCACTGGATCATTGCAAGTTCAAGACCAGTCTTGGTTACAGAGTTCAAGATCAGACCAGCTTGAACTACATAGTGAGACCCTGTCTCAAAAACAAACAAATAAACAAACAAAAAAACTGTTCACTTCAAGCATAAAACTTAAAGTCACCACCTTCATCCTGTTGGGACAGATATAGATGCAGAAAGCCTTCTGTCATAATTTCCAGGCAAGTGTCTGATCTGAACTTTCCTGAGCCCTGTCAC
>NW_004524663.1:10458941-10461042 GCF_000260255.1 Octodon degus | reverse complement strand
CAAACATCTACCTACAAGGTTTCTGAGGCAGTAAAGTGAGCATAAGGAGGTCTAAACAACAGATCTCCTTTCCCCTGTCATCATTTGAGGATTTTACAAGGGGAACAATACAAAACAGGACACATTTTATGAGATTATTTCATAATCACCCAAAGAATCATACACAATGAATACAGGAAACCTGTCCACGCACTAAAGACCAAGGAATCCAGCTGTGGGCCTGGATCCTAACATTCTGCATGTGTCTAGCTGAGGACCTAGAGCCCATAACAATGCCTCTCACAAGTCCAAATGGAGGCCTAGAGCCCAAAACAATGTCTCATGCGGGCCGGCTTCACAGGTTTGCACTGGAAAGGCCCAAAGGTCAGTAGTGGAAGCTAGAAAGTCTGTGTCAGTCTGATGAAGTATCTGTTCCAGCAGAATGAAGGATCTGAACTAGAGCCAGGAACCAGAGCTTCCCTGAACAGTACCATAGCCACCCTCAGCAACAGTGAGGTCCTCAGCTTCTCTAAGGGTGAAGAAAACAGTTCCCATCAGGAAAGCCAACATGATACATGAGGCTGAGCCACGTACCATCTTATGCTCTGGAGCCAGGAAGCCATGCTCAAGATGATGACCAGAGCTCCCTCAAAATGAACTGTAGACATTTGGAGAGAAAACAAGGTCCCAAACTACTCCAGCAATAAGAACAGCCTAGATCATCAGGAAATCCAGGATGACAAGGTCCTCCAGCAGAACAGCCCAAAAGAACAAGCAGCTTCTAACCATTCCTGCAGCTTCTCCAAACAACTTCCCTAACAACCTCTCAATAGCTTCTACAGATCTGCCTTACGTTACTGGCAGTCATCCTCAGGTGGGCCTCCCACACCCAGCACCACAGTAGCTTAGTTTAGCAGGGTGTAACAAGCTGATCACCAGTTAGGAATCCACTACACCCTCACATATTAATGAAGCAAGGCAAACAATATCTCACATGGTGCGCCCTATAAAATACCAACATATTTTCCAACCAGTATTGACTCCCTGAGGTATTAAGACATCCTTTAAAGAAAATGCGAAGTTGTCAAGTCTCATTCTTGGAAAAAATGAGACTTATGTATGGCAATGAAAAGATGTTCCACAAACAGTGGAAGCAGGAAAAGGAAGCACTATTTAGAACACTAAATATTAGCCTTAAGACTATCAAGAGATAAACCCTGAAATGCAGCGATAGACATACTCCTATTAGAGAGCTAAGGTTTGTTATTTCCATCCCTCTGAAGAAAAAAAAAAAAAAAAAAAAGACTATCCCTAGTATACACCAAAAGCAGAAGCCCTTTTATCACATCCAGCAACAGGCAGACTCCAGAGTAATATGGAGTTGAAGACTGTTACAGAGCGGAACAATCAAGCAGTCACTTTTCCCAAGGGCCAGAAACAGACGCTGAGAGAGAAAGAAACCATTTAGTGGTCCCTCCTGAACTTCCTAGGTATTTTCAAGCAGTAGAAGGAAAGCAAAACCATTTACCTGCTGTCACCAGTTTCTCATCACTGAACACGACATCACTGAACACGACGTCTGTTTCTTTCTTTTCTAACCTTCTACCTCCATCAATGACATCACACACACATACACACACACACACACACACACCTCATACACAACCAATTACCATTAAATACAGGCAGAAATGTAACCATCCAAAAAATGCATTTAGCTGATGAAAATGGGCTAGCCACCTAATACAGGTGCCAGGGCAAAATTAAACATGTCAGCCTGACCCACGAAGCTTCTAGGACTAGCCACCATCTCTCTCCTTAAATTTATAGACAGGTTTATTTTATCCTTTAAAACAACAACAACAACAATTGGTTCTCCCAATTTGGGCTAATCACATAAAAACTTTCATACACCTTAGTCAATAAATAAATAACACCTTAGTCAAGAGGCCTGCTGAAAGGCTGGAGAGACAGCTTGTTGGTCTAAGCGCCTGCCTGGCAGGCACAAGGACCAGAGTTTGATCCCTAGTATCACATGCAGTGCCAGCCACTGAAGCCTGGCATGATGGTGCACACCTGTAATCCCGGCGGTGGGGAGATTGAGCCAGGAGGGTCACTACGC
>NW_004524663.1:10456226-10457701 GCF_000260255.1 Octodon degus | reverse complement strand
GCCGGGCCACGCTCCTATTGGTCCGTTCAGGACCAGGGCTGCTATTAGCCCGCTCCAGAGCTGGGCGGGGCCCAAGCGGCGCGGCCATTGGCTCGTCGTGGAGCTGGGCGGGGCCCAGACAGCGCGGCCATTGGCCCAGCGTGGAGCTGGGCGGGGCCCGAGCCCCGGCAACAGCGCGCGGCAGGCGGGCCGCAGACAGTCTGCCCGGGAACCCGGGTGCGGGAGTCTCTTTCAACGTCTGTGTCCATGGGGCTTCCCCAGGCGTGAAGCCCAGGGGAAGCGACAAACTCTGGTAGGGTACTCAGTACGTGCGGGGGGTTAGCATCACTAATCGCAATCCAGCCTCGAGAATGGTATCATCTTCCCCCATCTTTCTCCTAATGGGTGAGAAAACAGTGTTGGCGCCCTTACCCTGTGGTGGCCCAACGCGGAGCGCGCAGCCGGTTCCGCCCGCCCCAAGTTACCAGCCTTAAACACTTGGGATAGACTCAAGAAAATTGCAAAGCTGACAGAGGCAGCCTGTCCTGGGACCCGAGTCTTTCGACACCAGGCCTCTGCCCCTTTTGCATTTGTCCCTTTCTCATCTTCCCATATTCACCGCAGTCCATGCCAAGACAGACCCTTCACCTCTCATGCATCAAAATGGATCTCTGCAATAACTTCAAAACGTAGGCATGTATTTCTTTTCCCTCTTCTCTGTCCTGGAATCCTGTACACCAAAATTGTCCTTTACCGTTATTTCATTCTGTTACTTTCAAAGATAGATAATAAAACAAGTATCAAATAGGTACAAGCTTAGTACTTTAATATAATGGCGTAGGTTTGCAGTCATTCTTGGATCAGTTCCAGAACACAGTAAGGGGCTGGTGTGAGCAAGAGGAGTGTCTGCAAAGGATAGGAGCTGGAATAGGATTAAAGAACAACGCTAACCTTAAGTGGATAAGATTAGGTTGTGAAGAAGACCGGGGAGTTCAGCCTTCCTGAACGGTAGCAGGTTAGTAGTAGCAGGTTAGTAACAGGTTAGTAGTTAGTAGTAGATTCTGAACTTTACAGAATCAGCCCCGAAGCTCCCAGAAGAAAATAACCTGTTTATACTAATGCCATATTTGAAACTGCTTTTTAGGAGCTGATAGTGTTCAGGTGGAGGACGTTGGAAAGCTCCTGGACTCGCTGAGGTTTCTCCCAATGCTGTTATGGGGAATACTAAAGCAAGGAAAAGAGCTGTTGCACCTAGAGTGATGGTTTTGGTAGCGGTGGTGGTTGTTGTGTGATTTCATTTAATCACCCAACAGTCTTAAGAAAACAACTGTTATCCTTTGCAGCACACGCTGTTCACATCGTTTGGGGTCTTGCTATTTTAAGTGTAAACCTCACAAATATTTTTCCACAAGCACCTTCATCTCTGCTTGAGGGATTTTTTTTTTCCCCATCTACAGGGAATTCAGCAGACCAATTGTACTGGAGAATTGATAACC
>NW_004524663.1:10445048-10454889 GCF_000260255.1 Octodon degus | reverse complement strand
TAAATATTTTTTTAAAATAAAAATAAAATGACATAGCTAAGCAGAGCATGGTAAGCCCGGTACTCTTGGGAAGCTAAGGCAAGAGGATATGAAGTCCAAGCCCACCTTTGGCAAGTTAGCAAGACTGAAAAGAAATGAAAAATAAATAAAGTGACATAGCTACTAAATGGCAAACCAGACATTTATGTATGTTAAATATGTCTGTGTATAGTGAGATCTGACACAAGTCCAGCTTCAGTGAAGCTGTCTTACAAGAAAGGGAGAGACTGTGACAGACACAGACAGAGAAACAGATTGACTGCCTGCCTGCCTGCCTGACTGACTGACTGACTGACTGACTGACTGACAGACATAGACAGAAAGGATACCTGGCAACCAGCATCAACAGTAAGCAAGGACCTATGATTCAGGTTCCCAACCAGCTTCTGACCAGAGTTTTGAGCCATCCTAGCTGATTCCATCTGGACCACAAGTGAGAGCCGTGCAGTCTTCAGAGAGTTTTAGGTAGAAAAGCTGCGTGATCTGCCTTACATGTTAAGTAGGTCACTTGACTATCATGTAGAGAACAGGCATTGATTAAACTCCTTCTGTCTCTCAGGACTTGTGGCATGTAATACCCAGACATTAGTAATTTAATTTTACAAAATTATCATTTTTATTAATATTAATTAGAATTATTGAGACTGGACGTGGTGGTGCACACCTGTAATCCCGGGTCTTGGGAGGCTGTAAACAAGCAGATCACTACAAGTCCCATCTAGTAGTGAGACCCTGAGCATGCTGTAGATCCTTCCCTAAAATACAAAATAAAAAAAATAATAATAAGGTAAAATAAACTTTGTACTGTAAAATTTAAAAATAACACATACAAATGAGAAGTAGAATAATCAGTCCCAATCCAGAGACATAAAAGAAGGCCTAGATAAATAATATGGCATCTTGTTCTCAAAGGAACAATTTAATATTGTTTGATTTCCAGTTTCTTAGGAATTTTCCATCTGTCTTTCTGATTTTTGACTTCTACTTCAATTCCGTTGTAGTAAGAAGCACACTTTTTGAGGTCAGTCTGGACTATATAGAAAGACTGTCTCAAAAAAATAAAAAAGAAAAAGAGATTATGTCTTGCTAGTGGTTGCTCTGTTGCTAGCTTTGAAGGAAGAAGCCACCATGAATCATGTAGCTGCAAGAAAGTGCATGCTGCCAACTACCATCTGAGTAGAGAAGTGGACTCTTTCTTACTGAGTCTCCAATGAAAGTCTAATTCTGGCTGCAACCTTGTAAGATCCTGACACACACAGCCTAGTAGACCCAGGCTGAAACTGTTGGCCAACAGAACTGTGACACATATGTTAATGAAAGCCACGAAGTTAATGAAATTTATGTGGCTCATGAAAATGAATATACATTGTCTGGTCTGCAAAACAGCTCCTTTTCCTGTGATTTGTTTCAGAAAACAGCAAGTAGGATGAGATATGTGTGTCCAAGGGGGTGGGTAGTTTGTTGAGGGATATTAATGACAGTGTGTCTTTTACTGTAATTTTTTTAAAATCTAAGCATTCACTATATTTTCAGTCACATTTTGTATGCCTCAGTCAAAACTGTAGCACAAGGGGTTAACTGATTAGTTGATGTGAAAACATAGATTATCAGAGTTTGAAGAAGCTCACAGATCATATGGTCCAGCCCCTCTATGGCAAACAGGTCCCTCACCCCCCTCAAGGGAATATAGCTAAGTATGTGAGAATGTTAGGATACTAAATTGGAAGATAGCCAAGCATGGTGGCACACACCTGTAGTCCCAGAACTCAGGAGACAAAGGCAGGAGGATCATTGTGAGTTGGAGATGAGCCTGAACTACAACCCTGTCTCAAAAAAAGACCCAAAATAAATAAAGTCAATTGGAAGATAGCCTGAGTCTCATTTGTACTTAGATGATATAGTGATTTGTATCTAGTTGTCCCCCCAAAGCCTCATGCAGTTATTGGGGCAGGATTCTAGAAGTTGTGATTAATTCATTATCCAATTGTGGATTATGGGAGCTCACTTGTAATCTCTTTCCTCAACCTTCTGAGGGCTAGGATTACAGTGCTACACCTGCCTTGGGGTGGGCAGCCTGCATACAGTGTAAGGGAGAGAGAAAGGCTTGCTCCTGCTGCTTCTCCCCTTGTGCTCTTCTGGCTTTTGCTGTTTTCTGCCGCCATGAGCTGCTACCGTCTGCAACATGCCACTCTGCCTTGGAGCCAGCTGAGTATAGACTGAAACCTCCCCAAACTGTGAGCTAAATAAACCCTTCCTTCCTTGAATTTGAATGTTGGGTGTTTTGTCCCAGCAATGAGAGAAAAATAACTAAGACAGATGACAACTAAAGACAAGGATAACTAATAATTTTTCAGTTTTCTTATGATTCTGGGAAAACTATTAATTGTGATATTTAATTTCTGTTTTCCTAATATTTTTACTGAGGAAATTTGAGAGTTTGTATGCTTGTCTCTGAGCTTAGGGGAAAGAAACTAGGTAAAGGACTCATCTCCATCTCATTACACAGCCATAAACTATATTTCATTGGCTATGAAAATGAAAAATCACCAACAGATGATACAGTTGGTAGAATTTTTAAGGCACCCATCATCAGTCTCTAATTTATTTATTTATTTATTTATTTAGTTAGTTAGTTAGTTAGTTAGTTAGTTTTGAAGACAGAGTCTTGCTATGTAGTCCAGATTGGCCTTGAATTCACTTTGTAGCCCAGGTTAGCCTCTAACTCACTGTTATCCTTTTTTTTTTTTTTTTCAATGTATTTTGTACAGGGTCTACTGGGTCTCACTACACAGATCGGACTTGTAGTGATCCTCTTGTTTGCAGCCTCCCAAGTGCTGGAATTATAGGCACACGCCACCATGCCCAGTCTCAGTGTGCTCCAGGGACAGGGCCAGCACACCAGGGATTGAACCTGGTCCCTACACCTGCCTAAGCAGGCACTTTAATCCACTGAGCTATCTGGCCAGCTCTAGCCTTTTATCTCAACCTCCTGAGGACGAGGCTTATAGGCATGCACCACCTTACCTGGGTTTCGAGTTGTTAATCTTGAAGCCATTATGTTATAATTATGAAATACTATGATTTATAATTATGTACGTTCAAATATGAACTGATACCTAACATACAAATGTCAAATTGGTTGTGGATGGTTCTATAAACAATATGTTCTTTGACAGTTTAAGCCTTCATGGCTTCTCTCTTGCTCATTTCTTGCAGCCTTGCCTTCTGGGGTCTCCACTGCGCTTTGGGCTTCACACACTGCTATCTCAAGGGCACACAGCCTGGCCTCCTTAAACTTCTTCTAAAGTCTGAATGGACACTTTCCTGGCCATAACTCTTGCCTTCTGCATGCACCTAAAACCAGCACCATGTGGGTGAGGGAAAGCTTTGCCACTAGCTGAAGGAGTAGCCAAACTTCCTTCTGCTTGGGCTCTGGGGGTCAAGAGATTGCATTGCTGAGTGTGAGCTCATTCCAAAGGAACAAAGTCCCTAGGCCCCAAGCCATTTTGAGAGAGAGTGGCCTGGGCTCTCTTCTCAAAGCAAAGTCTTTCACTTTTTCAATGTTGAGCCTGAAAAGTCCTGCTGATTCTTGTGGTGCTCTCGGGTCATCTTCTCTACTGTCCTCTTCCAAAGTACTTGCCTTTTCAATGCTAGTCTCTTTAGTAACCAAGTTCTCTGCTCCATCTTTGTAGCCTGCAGCTTTATTGGAGCTTTCTTTCTGGACACGCTAAAAACTTTTAAAGTCATTCTGCTGGGCTGTTTGCTCTTGATTCATATGATAGAGCAGGCTAAACACACAAAACAGCTGTGCCACTAACTCAGCATTAGATCACTTCATTTCTTCCACCAGATTAGTCATGGCCCTTAATCTCAATCTCTGGCAATATCTCTGTGAACAAGCAAGTTACAGACAAATTTTCTGCCAAAGCGTGACATACATGGCCTGAAATCCAACTGCCCTGGAGTCCTTCCCAACAGAAACTTCCTGAGCCTAGTCTTTACAAATTGCATTTATATCCTTATTCCTGAGCTCTGACCAGAATCTCCCATCTGACCTCTCTGAACCTTTCCAACTCCTCCTAAAGGCCCTTTCCACAGGCCTGCCACATAGCCATGTAACATCATAGCACTAGCCCCACTCCTGGCACCAAAGTCTGTCTTAGTTGCTTTCTCATTGCTGGGACAAAATACCTGATACCCACAAGCTAAAAGGAGGGGAGGTTTATTTTGGCTTGCAATTTGAAGAAGTCTCAGTCCAGAGTCAGCTGACTCCAAGATATGGTGCCAGGACATGCCAACAGTGACCTACCTCTTCCCACCATGTCCACATCCCAACATCACACCCAGCTATAAACCAATTAGTGGATTAATCCTGTATCATACCCATGCTCCAATCCCCTCCCAAAAGCCCTACCTGTGAGTGCGTGGGGCTTTAGGGGGATATCTAGATATAAGGCATAACAAATACAGTGGTTCCTCAGTTCACCAAATCAGACTCAGTGTTTAAGTTTGATGTTGGCTTTAGAGAGAAATTTGATTTGGTTATTGTCCAGTTCAGCTTGCAACTAAAAACTTGGAAAGAATTGTTTGTGAACCAATGTACCACTGTACCATTAAATTCCTTTTATTCCTCAGTAGGCTCCCCCATCTCAATTTATAATTTATAATTTATAATTTTAGTATAATTATAGATCTCTTTTCTGTGGTTAAGGGTGATACATTGCTTCCTAGAGTATGTTGATATCTAGTTTGTCTTTGATGCTGTTATTCTTGCTGATTCCAAAACCAGAGAAGGACCCAACCAGAAAAATAAAAGAACTACAGGCCAATCTCTTTAAATAACTTAGATGCAAAATGCTCAATAAGATACTAGCACATAAGCCTGGCATAGTGGTGCATACCTGTAATCCTGGTACGCAGGAGGCTGAAGCAGAAGGATCACTGCAAGTTTGAAGACTATGTGGTGATTTCAAGGCCACCATGAACTACATACTGAGAAACTCTCTCCAAAACAAAGCAAAATACTGGCAAATAGTGAAACAAATCATCAAAAAGATCATGAGCCATAACCAAGTAGGCTTCATCCCAGGGGTGCAAGGATGGTTTAAAATACACAATTCAATAAATATCATCCATCACATAAACAGAAAGGACAAAAATCACATGATCATTTCAGTAGAGGCAGAAAAAAAAAAGATTTTGACAAAATCTAACAATCCATTCATGATAAAAATCTTGAAGAAGGCTAGGTTATAGTTCAGCAGCACAGTACCTGCCCAGCAAGTTCAAGGTCCTGACTTCAATTCCTGGTACCCACAAAAAAAAAATCCTGAAGAAAATAGGAATAGAAGGTCTCTCAATCTCATAAAAGCCATTTATGACAAACCTACTGCTAACATCATATTAAATGGTGAAAAATTGAAAGCATTCCTTTCAAAACGAGGAACAAAAATGGTCAGCCACTACGACCAATCTTATTCAATACATTAATCAAAATATTAACCAGGGCAATTAGACTAAAGAAATAAATAAAAGGTAAACATATAGGAAATTAAAATATTAAAGTAACATTATTTTAAAATGATATAATCATCTACATAGAAGACCCAAAAGGTCAAAATGGCCATTTTCTTTCTTTTGTTTTTTTTTTTCTTTCTTTCTTGCTTGCTTGCTTGCTTGCTTGCTTGCTTGCTTGCTTGCTTTCTTTCTTTCTTTCTTTCTTTTTTTTTTCTTTTTTTTTTTGAAACAGAGTCTTGCTATGAAGTTTAGGGTGGCCTTCAGCTCACTTTGTAGCCCAGGCTGGTCTCAACTCCCAAGGATCCTCCTGCCTCAGCCTGTGGAATGCTAGGATTATAGGCATGCACCACCACACTCAGAAAAATGGCCATATTTCTAAAACTGATATATAGATTTAACACAGTCCCATGAACATATCAACAATGTTCCTCACATAACTAGGGAAAACATTCCTAAATTTATGTAGAACCAGAAGAGTCCAGGAAGAGCAAGAAAAATCTTGGGCAACAAAAGCAAATCAGGAGGCATCACAATCTTGGACTTCAGGTTATGTTACAAGACTACAGTGATTAATAAAAAGAGCATAATACTGACTCAAAACCACACATGTGGATCAATGAAACAGAATAGAGGAAGTAGAAGCGACCCTGGGAATATTCAGCCATCTGATTTTTGGCAGAGGGGCTGATCCACATATGCTGGGGCAAAGACAGCCTCTTTTGGTGCCAGGGAAATCAGCTGTACAAATGCAGGAGATTGAATCTAGATTCATATTTCTTACCATGTACTAAACTAAAATTAAAATGGGTCAGAGTTATAAATGTTAACACAATCTGCTGGAAGATAGAATAGGGAAAATTTGAAAACAGAAGTTCCATCTGCCCAAGAAATGACATCAACAATCAACAAATCAGGGCCAGCCAGATAGCTCAGCAGATTAAAGTGCCTGCTTAGGCAGAGTGCAGTAGCTGGGGTTTGATCCCTGGTGTGCTGTGCTGGCCCTGTCCCCACAGCACCCTGAGACTGGAACTGATACTGGGCGGACGTGGTGGTGTGCCTATAATCCCAGCACTTGGGAGGCTAAAAACAGGAGAATCACTATGAGTCTGATCTACGTAGTGAGACCCTGTAGGCCCTATACTAAGTACATTTTTGAAAAATCAGCAGATCAGATCATCAAGTTAAAAGCTTCTGCACAGCAAAACTGTCAATACAGTTAAGAGCTAACCTACAGATATTCCTCAGTTAATATCTAGAATATATAAAGAACTAAAAAATTAGACTTCCAAAATTAAAAGATTTAATGTAAAACAATGGGGAACTGAAATGAATAAATACTTATCAGACGAAGTACAAATGGTCAACAAATACATGGAAAAAGTGTTCAACCTCTCTGGCTATTAGAAAAAAGCAAATTGAAGCAACATGTATTAATCTCCCTAGTGTAAGAAACTGAAAGAATAAATAAGACCCAAAAGGTACAATAGATATTGTGAAAGGGAAATAAACTTCTCCAAAGGAAAGAGCAACTGGGATAGGAGAAAAGAAAAAAGAAGAAAGGGAGAAAAAAAATATGTATATAAACATGATGGTACTAATTTCTATTAGGTCATTAATTTTTTTTCTGTATTTTAGGGAAGGCTCTACAGGGTGTTCAGGATCTCATTACTAGATCGGATTCATGGTGATTCTTCTGTTTACAGCCTCCCAAGTGCTGGGATTACAGGCTCACACCACCATGCCCAGTCTCAATTGCTGTCTCAGTGAGGCCAGCAGGGCAGGGCTGGGTCTACCAGTTCATTAAAAGGAACAGTTAGTGCTTATATTGTTCAATCAATTTTGCATGCCTTAGGGGTTGTGGAGATGGCTCAGTGGAATAAGCGCTTACCTGGCAAGTGCAAGGGCCTGAGTTCAATCCCTAATTCCAGGAAAAAAAAAAAATTGCATGCCTGTATCTGATAATCTGAGCAACTACTTTGAAGATAACAATATACAACATAATAACCATTGTTAATTTCCTATCTTGTTTTGAAATGCTCTCTTTTTTTCTTTTTTTGTTTTAAAATAAAAAAAAAAGAAACAACATTGAGGTTTCATCTTAATTCAGAAAGAATGGCTGTCCTTGAGAAATAAGATAATAACAAATGCTGGCAAGGCTGTAGGGAAAATAGAACGCTTCTACATTGTTGGTGGAAATATGAACTAGTACAACCACACTGGAACTCAGTATGGCCAGTCCTCAAAAACTAAAATAGAAATTCCATTCAATCAGCTATTTCCTCCTGTGTATCTTTCTCCCAGATGTTAAGAATTTCATATTATAGTGATATAAACCTACCCATGTCTATACCAGCACAACTCATATAGCTAAACCTGAAAAGCAGCCTATATGTCCATCAACATATGAATGGTTTATGCACCATGCAATATTACTCGGCAATAAAGAAGGATTACAGTACAGTAATTTAAAGGAAAATGGGGGGAGATGGCTCTAGAATAAGTGCTTCCCTGGCAAGTGTAAGGGTCTGAATTCCATCCCCAGTTCTGAAAAAAAAAAAAAAAAGGAAAATGGATATACCATGAGACAATAATGTTAAGTGAAATAAATCACCACAGAAGCTTAAAAATTGTATAGTTTCTCTATATGAGAACTTCAGTGCATAATTAAGAACAAAATAGAGCAGAGTACAGGGCGTGGTGTGGATCTGGCTGCACTGTTGATGGCTGCTGCAGTGCTAGGCTGTTTGCTGCAGGCCCCTGGTGGGTCCCAAAGCCAGATTTAGACGAAAAAAACCAAAAATGTACATGGTGCTAAACATGGCTCAAGCCTTGCAACTCATCCATAATGAACTACTAGGAGCGCACTTGATAGTCTACTGGAAATTCAAATTAATAATACATTGGAAGAGAAGAAAATTTATAGTCTGGAATACAGATTTGGACAGTTTGGAAATGATTCTGTCTTAGAAACCCATAGCAGAGTCCATGAAATTGTCTATGACCTGGTTGTTAATAAGAATCCAGTTGATCACAACCTTCCTGTAAGCACCATGTTCCTTTGTGGTCTAGTGCTGCTTGTTACAATATCTTTTCTATAAGGCTTTTATTGAGTTTGATTGACTAATAATTGGATTTCTAGAGCAATAAATTCTTAAAAAACTGATTGTCTCATCAATTCTGAGCTGGGATCCCTAGCTGGACAAACCTACTCCCTGGTGATCCCAACTAGAAACATGGTGTCTGTCTATGTCAGGGCACCATTGCCACTGCTTGGACATGTTCAGGGGCTCATTGTCATCCTCATGGTCTTCGCTAATTACGGAGGAGGAAAATATTGATACTTCAAACATTCCAGCTGGAATGTGGCTGACCTTGGGCTCCCATGATTTGTATTTATTATGGGGGTCTTCAGTTTTTCTGTCAATGACTTTTATACTTCTGCAAAGATGCTCAAAATCCAAATGATGGGGGAAATTGTGTGGAGGAATCTATTTTTCATTTCTACAGGAACTGTCTTTTGAATGGGAGATGGTGTGAATTCCTTGTACTTTGTGGTAGTTGGGAGTGACTGACTTGTGGTTGCTGTGTTGGAGCTCCTGTTTGCTATACCATACCTGAAAATTGAGTCTCAGAGAGAAACTGCTCATCTCTTCAACACATCACTTCCAGCTGGTTCCAGTGGTTCCTCCTTTTAATGCTGGAAAGCACTTGGCTGGATTTCACATACTTATTATCAGTCGTGGGTGCCCTACTGGGTACCTTAACCCCTGGAGGGATTGGAGACTTGGAGAAGTATGCAAACTGTACTAGAGGAGCTGCAGGCTACATTGACGACCTGCTCCTGGGAGTTGATCACCTGTACCAGCATCCTTCTTTGGTTCTGTATTATATCAGAGTGGCCTACTGTACTGGTTAATACATTGTGTCAACTTGAGAAGCTTGGAAGTTTAAGTGACTCAGGAGAGAGCCAGGATTCTTAGTTTGTAAACAGCCTTATCCTGTGCAAAAGGAGCGCGTGGACAGTGTGTAAGTTCTACACCCCGAGCCCCTAGGTAGCTTGTTTATAATATAAGGAGGGAAGAGAGGTTGGCTAGAATCTGCAGCTGCTGCCCTTCCCTTTTGTGTTTGCTATTTTCTGCCGCCATGAACTGCTGCCCTCTGCCGTGTGTCACTCTGCCTGAGAGCCAGCCGAGTGTAAACTAAAACTTCCACAGACTGAGATAAATCTTTCTTTCTTTCTTTCTTTCTTTCTTTCTTTCTTTCTTTCTTTCTTTCTTTCTTTCTT
>NW_004524663.1:10440309-10444948 GCF_000260255.1 Octodon degus | reverse complement strand
TTCTTTCTTTCTTTCTTTCTTTCTTTCTTTCTTTCTTTCTTTCTTTCATTTTGGGTGTTCGATATTTTGTTGCAGCAGTGAGTGAAAAGTAACTGAAACACCTACAGCCCCAGAAAAAAATCTTAAGAACTACCAACTCCATTGTGTTGGCATTTTAAGAATTCAGGCCGGAAAAATACTGTTATATTACAAGGAAAAGACCAAAGGTATGCTTATCAGATTCCCTACCTGTTGTTATATTTTAGAGCTTGGTTTTGTTGCTTTGACAAAAATTTCTGAAAATGAAAGCTTTGTTCTAGTAAAGAAAATCTCTGTCTCATTTTCTATGTCACCACACTGAGTGCTTTTGCGTTCATCCTGCTAGCCCTGTACTTGGCTGTTGACTATGGACAGAAAACCCATTCTTCTATCCTGGAATGAGTTCTCTTCTGGAGTAGTTGACCACGAGGCATTTGAGAAGCTGGAGGATGACTAGTCACACAAAGAACATCTCACAGCATGTGGTCACCACTGCTCTCTGGGTGCTCATTGTCTTTATATTCTACAAAATTAAGTTTTGTGGGTGAGGGATCTAATAGCTACTGCAAAATGTATTGCTGGAAGGGTCTAGTAGACTGGAGAGGGGAGTATTGAAGCAGGCTTTAGTATAGGGAATCAGTGATAAAGTTGATCATTTGTGTGTTTCCAGATTATTGGGAAAGATGTACTTGAGTATAAACTGAGGAGGAACTTGAGTCAGCTTGTGACATGGTTCACCAGGTCTTTTCCTGGATATCGGTAACTTACATATTTGGAATCATATGGTCTTTGTCTCATCTTCTCCAAGAATAGATATTTGAAGCTTCATTCTAAGGTAGTTGCTCTTAACTTTCCAAAAGGGATACCATGAATATTTTTGCTTCTGTGATAAAACGATGTAAGTTCTGAGGGTTGAGGACGTGACCCAGTGATACAGCACCTGCCTCACAGACTCAAGACCTTGGTTAGATCCCTAGCACTACAAACACAAAACAAACAAATAACCCCCACTCCTGAAAAAGATCAAGATGAAAGATAGATAACAGGCAACAGAGAGATTGGTCTTTTATAGATAGGAAGCAGACTGAGAGCTAGATCAAGAGTGGAAGGGAGAAGGGAAAAGGATCAGAGAAAAGAATTAAGATGTGCTATGGTCATGTACCAACACCCTACAAAGAGTGCACTGCAATCATGTACTAAAAAAAATTTTTTTTAATAAATAAACTAAACTTACCATGAGTGTATACAGGCAAAACATATGAAGAGTTCAGTGCTCCCTGAGGTCTCAGGCATCCACTGTCAGCACTTGGATGTATCCTCTGCAGCTAAGAAGGAACTACCATATAGTTAAACTCTAAGATTGTTGCCAACATGATAGATGGTAACCAATGTTTCACTGTATTTTAATCTGCAATTTTTTCTCTTAAAAGCAGTAAAGATATAACTTTTTAAAATGCAGCTTTTTGAATTGAATACCTATAGATCTATAAGTCTCAGTAAATGTTTCTATTTTGCTCAGCTTTTTTCTAAATTGGTGGAGACTTGCTCATAAACCAGAATTAGTCTACAAAATATAGAAGCCAATGGTCTTTCAACCACATGTTTGAAATAAAAATGTTCGTAAATATTCTGGGGTGGAAGGATGAGATTTTTCATGACTAAAGACAATAGACTGAGGAGTCTGACCACTGAAAGACTGCTCAGGCACACCCAGAGATGAGGCCCCAAACATCTCCACATACCTGGAATCCATACCTGCTACAAAGCTCCCTATTAGGAAACTAGCCCCATTCTTGTGTGTGTGTGTGTGTGTGTGTGTGTGTGTGTGTGTGTGTATTTTTTAAGACAGGGTGTACAGGGTGTTCAGGGTCTCACTTCATAGATCGGGTTTGTAGTGATCCTCCTGTTTATAGCCTCCCAAGCGCTGGGATTATAGGCTCGCACCACCATGCTCAGTCTTAATCGCCTGTCTCAGCATGCCCTGGGGGTGGGGCCAAAAATGTCAGGAGATCAAACTCCCGGCCCCTGCCTCTAAACAGATGCTTTAATCTGCTGAGCTGTTTGGCCCACCTGCCCACTAGCTGCATTCTTGATGCATGGATTCTTGTCAGTTTCTATCTCAGAAGATTGTGTTTTACTAGCCACAACTGTTGAGTTAGGATTATATCTTCCTCTGGGGAGTACAATCGTCTGTCCTCTAACTACAATAATGTTGAAATCACTTAAGAGAACAAAGAACAAATTATTTCCAAGCCCAGCAGAGTATTTCAAAAGTCTTATTCTAAGTTTTTAAAAATTATAAATTATGTGTTATTTGCATCATAAATCTCTTTTATTGGTCCATTAAAAGCAAGCATGTTCACTTCACTGCCGGCTTGATTTTAGGTATGACTACCCATTTTCCTTTGGCCAGTGAAATGTGAACAGAAGTTACCTGTGTTGCTTTCAAGTTGAAACTTCCCTTTCCCTTTGCCATAGAAAACAATGTTTTTTTAGTTCATAGTTGCTCGATAATCCTTAGTCCTACGGTAAGACCCACCCTGACACAGCAAGCAACCCCCTCGTGAACAAGCAGCCTACTTGAGAAATAAGCCTGAGTTGCTGCAACTTGGGGGTTGCCTATTATTGTAGAATGGGCTGCTTTATGAGGATTAGTATGGGAAAGTGCTTTTCATGTGGTTATATTTTATGAAGATATAAAGATTCAGTGCAGTTGAAGACATGGGAAAATTGTCAACACTGAAATAACCAGAGATATGACATGATCGCTGTTGTGGTTTATAGCTGAATGTCCTCCCGAAAGCCTCATGAACTCGAAGGTGAGGGGGTTGGAAGAGCAGCAGATTATGTGCCCTCATAGCTAACTTGCTGTTAGGAAGGGCAACTGGTGGGAAGAGCGGGTCACTGGAGGGATGGCCTGGAAGGAGCCTCTTCCCAGCTCCTCCCTTCAGTCTCTGCTGCCATGAGAAGCTCTCCTCCTCCAGGCGCCTCTGCCTTGTTATCCTGCCTTGGAACCAGCTGACTATGCCCTGAAATGGGAGCCAAAATAAACCTGTTCTCCTTTAAGTTGTGGGCATCAGTACTGTCTTAGCCGTAAGACTGAAGCAATGGGACTGAAGCAATCACACTGCAACTGAAAGAATAGCATGTGTAGTCTAGAATTAATATCACTTTGTAGGAAAGCTCATTTAGTATTCATGGAGCCATAGGTTTTCTGATGAGGAATCCCAGAGAAGACCAAGTCCAATTCCCTCATGACTCCTTTTTATACCATCTCCAGGGCCTCCTCATAAACCCTCACGGATAGAGAGCTTGTGGGACAGCATGTTCCTATTCTTGTTAACTCCATTGTTTCTAAGTGCCTTATGTGCCGCCTTTCTGTCTCTGTCTCTCCCTGTCCCTCATTCTCGCCTTTTCTCTCTGTCTCTCTATTGTTCTGTCTCTCTGTGTGTCTGTCTTTCTCTGTGTCTGTCTTTCTCTGTGTCTGTCTGTGTCTATCTCTCTGTCTCTCTGTCTCTCTGTCTGTCTCTCTGTCTCTCTTTTTCTTTCTCTCTTTCTCTCATTTTTTTCTAGACAAGGTCTCACTACGCAGTTTAGTGTGGCTGTGAACTCACTGTGTAGCACAGACTGGCTCAGCCTTGTGGCAATTGTCCTGCTTCAGCCTCCTAAATGCTGAGATTACAGGTGTGCGCCATCACACCCAACCAATCACACCCAACTAATTTCTTTTTTTATTTTATTGCAAGTCACTGGTTATATTAAACATAACCCTTCATGCTGCAGAAGCCTAACCTGCCACCTTCTTCTCTTTATGAAACGCACCCAGGTCCTGTGATTCCTTGCTGTCATTACTTCCAGACCACCCTCTTCTGCAGCCGCTCACCCAGAGGCCACCCGCAGGTCTGGCAGACCATTCATTCTTAAGTCCAGTAACTAGGAGGCTTCCCACCCCACCCCTGAATCTGCCACCTCCCAACTTCCTTGCTGCTGCTGAAGCACACCCACAGAAAACACCTTTGATGTGACAGACCTCTGAGAAATTCAAAACAAATCCAGAAGAATGGCTAGCAATTAGGTCTGAAATTGTAACAACAAAAAAGGACAAATCCCTGAATTTTTCCTTTGGGGGAAATACTGAGACAACAGATTTATTGTATAATTCAGCTGAATGATTTTGGGGACCACAGCACTCCAAAGGGACACCAGTTGCATTGAATTTCAAGAAGTATCAACATGTATGTACTTTTGAGAGGGATACTTTCAGGGATTTCTGAGAACATTTAGCAACTTCTGGGCTTACATGTATTTAGTATGTATAAGGCAAGTACTTACCTTAAGTACTGCCCGCTAGCTAGGTGTGGTGGTGCACACCTGTAATCCCAACAATATGAGAGACTAAGGAAGGAAGATCCTGCCTGGGCATTTTGGCAACTTAATGAGACCTTGTCTCAAAACAAAAAATAATAAGGGTGGAGGTTGTAGTGCAGTGAGAAGAGCTTGGGCACAAGCCACAGTACCAGAAGAAAAATGTCCTCTGATTGGAAAACTCAGAAAAATCATATTAAGAAGAAATTTTAAAGTTATGAGGAAATCTTATGAAGAAATTGTTCATGGCTAGGCA
>NW_004524663.1:10436973-10438514 GCF_000260255.1 Octodon degus | reverse complement strand
TTTTTTTTATTATCTGAAAGGAATACAAAATAGTTTTTTTGAAAGAAAGAAAGAAATGAAATGGAACTTCACCAGACAAAAGAATAGACATTTGACAATGAATGCAGGGTTGTATAATGTTGTTTTCAAATTAGTTCTTCAGATTACCAGATACAACATGCAAAATTGGAGGGAAAAAAATGTCAAGAAATTTAAAAGTACAAGAAAAAAAATTTTGAGCATTCACAGCTCCCCTCTGTAGACCAGCAGAAATCAGCAGTAAAATTATCCAAGCCCTCCTACATACATATACACATACATACATACATGCATACATACATATATTTCTTTTTAAAAATGTATTTGGTATAGGGTCTAACTATTCAGCTCAGACTCACAGTGATCCTCCTGTTTTCAGCCTCCCCAGTGTGGGATTACAGTCTTGAGCCACCATGCCTGGTCCCAGTAGCTGGCTCAGTGTGCCCAGGGGTGAGGCCAGCATGGCATGTGGTGCCAGGAATCAAATCCTAGTCCCTGCACTTGCCTAAGCAGGCACTTAATCTGCTGACCTATCTCAATGGTCCCATAAATATATTTCTTGCCCCCTCCTGTCCTTATCCTCATTCTAGTTTTTCCTTCTCTTTGAACGGATTCTTTCCCTTTCACAGTATGCATTGTACCTTTCAGGTTTTATTTACTCTTTCTGGTCTTACACTAAGGAGACAATACGAAGTTTACACATGCATGGAGCCAGGGAGATAGCTCAATAGAATAAGCACTTGCCTGGCAAGTGCAGGGTCCTGAGTTCAATCCCTGGAACCGGGAAAAAAAAAAAAAAGTTTACACATGCAGCTCTGATTTATTTCTTTTCTTTTCTTTTCTTTTCTTTTCTTTTCTTTTCTTTTCTTTTTTCTTTTCTTTTCTTGTTATTTGATCCTGAGGGTCTACAAGGTCTCACTACATCTTAGATTGGACTCATAGTGATCCACCTGTATTCAGGGCATGTGCCACCACACCTAGTCTCAATCGCCATCTCTGCACACCCCGGGGGTGGGGCCAGCACCGCACACCCAGGATCAAACCCAGCTGCTGCGTCTGCCTGAGTGCTTTAATCTGTTGAGCTATGTGGCCAGCCCTTATTATTTGGCTGGCCCTTTATTTCACTTATGAGTATGGTCTCTAGTTCCATCCATTTATCTATAAAAGTCCCAAACTTATTTATTTATTTATTTATTTATTTGTGGAACCAGGAATTGAATTCAGACCCTTGCACTTGCCAGGGAAGCGCTTATTCCACTGAGCCATCTCCCCAGCCCCCTAAACTTATCTTTTTTAATAGCTGAGTACTACTTCGTTTTATAAAAATATCACATCTTTTTTAACAGTTCCTCAGTTGATGGCCATCTGGGTAGTTTCCAAGATTTAGCCATGACAAATTGTGCTGCTACAAACATGGGTGCACAAAAATCACTGTGGTATGATGTTTTCAGTTCATTTAGAAAAATACCCAGCTAGGTTGACTGGGACCTCCAATCCTAGTTTTTTGAGGAATCTGCACACTG
>NW_004524663.1:10433526-10436021 GCF_000260255.1 Octodon degus | reverse complement strand
AGAGAGAGAGAGAGAGAGAGAGAGAGAGAGAGAGAGAGAGCTGACAAATGGATCTTTTCACTGGGATGGTAAGGGAAAGGACTATTGGTGTAGATAAATTGGGTACCTGATGATATCAGTTCCTGAGATAAGGAATCTTCTGTGGAGAAGCATGGATTCAGGGATAGAAATCAAAAGCTCCCTCTTGGGCCTTACCAACTGTGTAAGGAGAAGAACCAATGCTCTGCTCACAAGAATAGTTAGCAGTCACAAGGAAGTGGACCCCTATGCCCCTCCCCTGAGAACCCCATCTCCCAGAGAGAGATTCCAACCTTCTGAGCAGCCAGCAGCTGGTTTTCATCCCACAAGGCACCTGTCCAGAATAGCTCTGACCTTGCTCTGTTTACTTCTACAGCTTTGGGGGAGCAGGGGGCTAAGATTCCAGAGCAGAAAGTGTGATTGAAGCACTTTCCCCACAGCTTGAGCAGGAAGAACAGAATTTCTCCTGAATACTGTCCTGTCTAGCAAGGCCCCCTCTCTAGAGAAGAACTGTGGGTGGAATAGAAAGAAGGGAGCCCCTGCTAGCACAATTCCAAGGTAGGTTCCATACTTAGGGGTCCCTTGGAAGCAATTTAGGCAAAGGAAGTGTTGCTCCCATCACTCCCCATAGAAAAGGAGACAGTAGGCCTGCCCCTCTCACTGCTGAGAACAGAGAAAGGTGAAATCAGCCGCTCCCCATCCAAAGCTATACTGAGGCTGGATCCTAGCATCCTGTGCAGTCTTGCCTGGTCAGCCAGGCCTGCCCATGGAAGTGGGGCCTCTAGCTGGATGATTTCCTTTCACTCCCTTGCGCTCTTCCACCACTGACATGCTCAACCCAGTCTGCCTCCCTCACTGGAACTTGTGTGTTATGGCCCCTGGAAGCTGCCCCCGATGGGCTACTCTCACCTCAGCCAATGGGAGAGCCCTCAACTTCCTGGGGGTAGGGAGAGTGAGAGAGTGAGACAGAGAGACAGAGAGACAGACAGAGACAGAGACAGAGATAGAGACACAGAGACAGAGCAGAAAGGTGGAGAAACAGAGACAGAGAAACACAGAGAGGGAAAGAAAGAGAGACACAGAGACAGAGAGGGAAGGAGAGAGACAAACACAGAGAAAGACAGAGAGAGAGAAACAGAGGGAGACACAAACAGACAGAGGCAGAGAGACAGAGACAGAGATACAGAATCAGAGACAGAGAGGGAGAGAAAGAAAGAGACAGACAGAGATAGAGAATCAAAGACAGACAGAGAAAGAGAGGGAGAGAAAGAGACAGAGACAGAGATAGAGAATCAGAGAGAGACAGAGATAGAGATAGAGAAACAGAGACAAAGGCAGAGAAACAGAGAGAAAGAGAGAGACAGTCAGAGACAGAGACAGAGACAGAGAGAGAGACAGAGAGAGATTACTGCCAGTGCTACTGTTATCGGGTAGCATCTCTCTAAAGGTGGCTTCCCAAAGCCAGCTGTGGTGGCACATGTCTGTAAAGCCAGGTGTGGTGGCACATGTCTGTAATTCCAGCACTCAGGAACCTGAGGCAGGACGATTGTAAGTTCAAGACAAGCCTGGGTTATAAAATGAGCTCAAGGTCGACCTGAACAACGTAAAGAGACCATGTGTCATAAAGATCAAAAAGAATAAATAAATAAATAAATAATAAAAGTGGCTTCCCAGCTAAACATTACAAGGTTCTAAGTTGCTCGCTTCTCTTTCTTGCATTAGATTCTAGGTTCTCCTCTTGAACAAAGAACTGAACAGAAAAAGCAAAAAATACAGGGACAAAGTTTATTTGAGAAAGTAAAAGTGAAATTCAGAGGACAAACCTCTGCAGAGCAAGCTTGGTTCAATTAAAAGAGGAAAAAACAAAATTAAAAAAAAAAAAAAACATTCTGGAGAAAGTAGAGCAGGCTTTCATGAGGAAAAGCCACAATAGCAAGCACATTGTGTCTCACCTCTCCTATTACGCCCCCCAAATTTCGAGGAAACACAAGAGAACATCTACATATGGGTCCTGTAGGTGGTGCTGGGATCCCACGCCTCAAGAGAGGTCTTTTCTTGGGCTGGCAAGATAGTTCAGCAGTCTACAGTGCCTGCTTAGGCAAGTTTAGGCAGATACAGGGCCCCGCACTTCAATCCCTGGCACCACAAGCTGCATTAGCCCTGCCCAGGTCAGGCTGATCTAGCCAAAAGAGGATACATGCTATGCGCCTCTCTCGCTTACTTCCTCTGACTTCCCAAGCATTCTGCTACTCCTTGGACGCCTAGAGGCCTCCCAGCTAACACACAGTTAACATCAGACGTGGAGGTAGTATTACTGAGGCAGGTGGGGCAGGGCATTATCCTTTATCTAATTCCTCTGAGGATCTGTGGTAGATTTAACTTTTCCTTTCCTTTCCTTTCCTTTCCTTTCCTTTCCTTTCCTTTCCTTTCCTTTCCTTTCCTTTCCTTTCCTTTCCTTTCCTTTCCTTTCCTTTCCT
>NW_004524663.1:10428374-10433426 GCF_000260255.1 Octodon degus | reverse complement strand
CCTTTCCTTTCCTTTCCTTTCCTTTCCTTTCCTTTCCTTTCCTTTCCTTTCCTTTCCTTTCCTTTCCTTTCCTTTCCTTTCCTTTCCTTTCCTTCTTTCCTTTCCTTTCTCCTCCTCTCCCCTTCCCTCCCTTCCCATTCCCTCTCTTCCCCTCCTGTCCTTTCCTCTCTTTTCCTCTCCTCTCATCTCCTCTCCTCTTCTCATCTTTCTTTCTTTTCCTTATCTTTTAGAACCTGAATGGATTGAATTTAACATGGCTGTAGCCATCTTAAATTGCAACAAAACCATTAGAGTGGAGTGGGGAGCCCTACAGCCAGAACTTGGTGCCAGGAATGTGCCTGACTCTTTGATGTTAGTTTGAGATAAGTCATGTGCCTTCTGGCCTGGCTTACTTTTGCTCTGACCAATACACTATCTGCCCCTACTTATGTCCCAAATTGTGGGGATCCATCTGATGTTGCTGCCAGCTAGGACTACGCTCTGTCAGTAAAGTCTCCATACCCAAGCTGAAACAGTGACTCTTCCTGGGAACCGAACTTTGCAGCCTTGAGATGGGAACTACACCCTCAGCTCTCCTGCTTCTCAGGACTCTGGATGCAGGGTAGAATCAAACCACTCAACCTCCCAGATCTCCATCTTGCTGACTCACCCTGCAGATCTTGAGACTTGACAATCCTCATAAGTGTGTGTGTGTGTGTGTGTGTGTGTATGAGAGAGAGAGAGAGAGAGAGAGAGAGAGAGAGAGATTGACAATCCTTATAATTGTGTGTGTATGAGAGAGAGAGACAGAGACAGAGACAGGGACAGAAACAGAGAGAACACTAAAAAATGTATACACACTTCAGGAAAAGAAAAACTTGTATAAATATTTTAGGACTAAGTGTGTTGAGACATCATGATATCGATACAAGTTACCTTTGTCCTTCACAGTTGTGAGGTGCTCAATGGTGGCCATGAGCTTCCAGACATTTATTAGCACAGTGAACAGCTACGTGGATAACCCTGGTTATAGAGATGCTGCACATGCATTTTCAGCTTCTCTAAAGGCCAGCAGTGCAGTGGGTTTTCTGTGGTACATGACATCCTCTAAGATCTATATCAGGGTAAAAAACATCATACTATTTTCTTTTTCTTTTCCTTAAGTTTCTCTCTCTCTCTCTCTCTCTCTCTCTCTCTCTCTCTCTCTCGATTGATTGATACATAGATAGACATAGATTTAGATTTAGATATAGATATATCATCATCCCTAATTTGAAATCCAAAACTTTTAAAATAATCCAGAGTATTTTGGATTTTTGAGCATTATGGATTTTTGAATTTGGGATGCTAACCAAATTCAAATTTGGTTAGGAATTCAAATTAACCAGGAAAACCTGTGCAAATATTTTATAATCAAAAAAACTGAAATCTAAAATATTTCTGTTCCCAAACCAATTGGGTAAGGGATATTCAACCTGTATGTACACATCCTGTTGGTTGTGTTTTTCAACCTGTAGGCACACACACATCCTGTTGGTTCTTTCTTTTTTGAAGGCTCTGACTGGTACACTTGGGTCTCTGGTCATAGCAGGGTCACAGCCTTGCCAGAGGCATGTCAGAATCACACAGGTTACTGACAAAGGCAGACTCTCCTCTTCAGCACAGCATTCTGCTCCAGAAGGGGCTCCTCACAGCAGTAGATAAAGCCCTACATCACCCCAGGGGTCACAATACTGGGCAAGAGAACCTTGTGTTTTGGAGTTCATTTGGTTTTGGGGAGGGGGTTTTGATATCAGGGATTAAACTCATGACCTTGTGCTTGCCCAGCACATGCCTACTCCACTGACCTATCTCCCCAGCAAGCACTTTGGTATTCAAAGTTGGCCCATAAGGTTGGAGGTGACTCAGAGGAGACCAGAGGGCAAATAACCAGAAGATGGCTAGAGTAAAGAGTCCAAAGGGCAAAGTACTTGTCATGGGTAAGACTGAAAGCATAGTTGTAGGAGTCCCTTCCAGGTCCTCATCTTGGTCCAAGAAGCCAATATTTGTAATCCCAAAGATACGTTATTGGAATCTATTCCAATCTACCACTTTCAATGTAACCCATGGTGAAAATAAAGACACTAAATCATATTTTCAATCATTGGGGAGTCAAGGGGCTCTAAGTCTAGCCATGAAGATGGCTTTCTGGAACCAAGAGGCTGACCCAGGGCCTCACCCAGTTTTATGTAGTTGAGGAGTGGCTTGAGGAGGATTGACTGAGAATTGTGGGAAGTAGGTGACTACTGTGAGCTGAGATAGGTGGGTGGCCTACATTTACCTCTGCCATATGCAGAAAGGATATGCAGAGAGAGTAATCTGTATGAGATAGTATCTAATGTTTTGGGGGGTCTGGTGCTTCAGCTTTGGTGTAGTCTTTCAAGCCCCAGGAAGTCATAGCCTCTATCTCAAGGCTTGATCCCAGCTGGCAGCGTGGAGCATTAGCTCTTCCATCCTGTCTCGACCCGGCTCACATTAAAGAGCAGCAGGTTTACCAGGGAAACACGCACACCACCTTCAAAGACTATCACCAGCACCTCAGCTAAACCAATATACATTGCTTAAGGCCAATTGAAGGATAAACAGAAGTCCTAGTCAGCTCAGTACATAACAATATGAGGAAATAGGGTCAGGCTCCCTCAAAATGGAGACAGTCGCTCTTCTTTCAAGGAGAGCTGCTCAGGTAGTCCTCCACATATAGTGGCAACAGACAAGGAGTTAGGGCTCAGAGAACTAATAGTCAAGGGCATCCTCCCAGGTATTCCAATATATTAATTGATTGTCTAATTGTGGGTGATCAGTACCCAACTACCTCTGGATGGTGTGATCAACCAGGAGGTTGGAAAGCACACAGAAGGGTGGCTCCAGTGGCAGATCTTCTGTGTCCATTGTCCCCTGCCCCCAGCCAGGAAGAATGGCTGCTGTGGGCCTGACGATGCTGTCTCTGGAAGCAAGAGAGCTAAGGCATTTCTTCCAGCTGCAGCTGCACCAATCTCTCTGGCTGGACTAAGCACTCAGCCTCAGACACCTGAATGTTAATGGGCAGCAGTGAGATGAGAAATTAGGGCACAGCCAAGCTGGCTGGGGCAGAGGGGTAGGCAGGACCTGTCAATTACAGAGATTCAAGAACGCATGCACAGACAGTTTTGTAGCTCCACACATGAACTTCTTGAGGGAACTGTACCAGGTTTTCCATAGGATGGTCTAGACCTAAAGCCCTTTTGAAACTTTCTGAAAAACTTGGGTTTCAACTCTTAGTGCTGCTGTGATGGCTCCATCTCACTCTAGGCCTGTTCTGTCTTGTCCCTCTTTGCCTCCCCTCCCATTCGCTTTCCCTTCTGTCCCCTCCCCCTTCCCTTCTGTCCTCTCCCTCCCCATTGCATCCTCTCCCCCTCCCCTCCTCTTTCCCCTCCTCCTTCCCTTCCCCTTCCCTCCCCTTCCTGTCCTTTTCTTTTGTTCCTCTCTTTATAATGTATTTTTATTGTGAGACAATGTCCCATTTATAGAAAATTTGAAAATGCTGAAGAAAAGCTTTTTCCTCTTCCTTTATCTGAGAATAAGTTGTCAACATTGTATCCATAGTCCCTAAATACTTCAGTGTAATTCTTCCAGTCAGATGTGGTATTGTACGCCTATCCTAGTGCTCAGGAAAGCTGAGACAGGAGGGTGTTGAGTTCAACCATAGCCTGGACAACCTGGTGATTAAGCAAGAGCCTGTCTCAAAATAAGGAATAAAAAAGAGCTGGGGAGACAGTTCAGTGCCAAGACCTTCAATTCAATCTCCTTTAACACAAAGAAAGAAAGGCATTAATACTACCCATCTCAGGAAAATAACCCTGATGTATTATTATTAATAATCCTCTGATTCATGGTAATTTTACTAAATATTCCAGTAATGTCCTTATAGTGGACATGACCAGTTCAGAATCATTCATTGCTTTTTTTTTTGGTCTTTTTGAGACAAGGTCTTTCTATGCAGTTCAGGCTGGCCTTGAGCTTACTGTGTAGCCCAGGCTGATCTCGAACTTGCAGCAATCCTCCTGTCCCAGCTTTCCATTGCTGGGATTATAGGCATATGCTACCATGCCTGGATTTTCTCAAGTATTATTCTAGGGACTTTTGATTACTTTCATCCTCCATCTCCTCTTCCTTTTTCTTGTCCTCGTTACCCTTCTTTGTTGTAGTTAAGGTTTATAAGGGAACAGATTTAATATAGAACACATAATTTATAGGATTATTTTATAATCTTCACCCACAAAGTCAAATGAGGAAGAATGCAAGTGATCTGTCCACACACTAGAGACCCAGAGAACCCATGCCATGGATGTATCTTCCATGAGTCCAGCTGGAGGCCTAGAGCCCACCACAATGTCTGATGCAAGTCTGTATCAAGAATCTGGGAAGACCCAAAGGTCAGTGGTGGAAGCTAGAAAGTTTACAATAGTGAGAGGAAGGTTCTGTGCCAGAAGGCTGAAGGATCTGCACTGGAGCTAGGAAGTGACACCCAAGGTAAGGACCAGAGCTCCCCCAAAAGAACTGGACACGTCCCCATTGATCAACTCCTCTGGTGATGAGAACTGAATTCATATTAAGAAAACTAGCACAATGGTTTTCTCCAAGAGAATCAGTAGCATCTTCCTCCCCTCTATTTCTCCTTTTATGCTGTTGGCAACATTCCTCAGGTGGGCCTTCTACATTCAGCACCATGCTGATTCAGTACTGCTGGGTGTTACAAGAGGACCATTCATTAATCCACATTCTTCTCTTTGTGTTACTGGAGATTGATCCCAGAACCATCACACTCAGCTACATCCACACACAGGTCAACAGTCCTTCTTCATTTTTGAGACAAGGTCTAGCTAAATTGCTAGGTTTCGCAGGCTGGACTCGAATTTGTGATCTCCTGCCTCAGCCTACCAGAGTTCTTTTTTTTTTTTTATGTTTTCTTGTGGAAAATTTTTAATTTCAAGAGAAGGTAACATAAAATCAACTATTACATAGCTATCACATTTCAAAAATTGTAACTATGTTACC
>NW_004524663.1:10420305-10427584 GCF_000260255.1 Octodon degus | reverse complement strand
TTTTGTATTTTAGGGAAGGGTCTAGAGGGTGTTCAGGGTCTCACTACTAGATTGGATTCGTAGTGATCTGCCTGATAACAGCCTCCCAAGAGCTGGAATTACAGGTGTGTGCTACCACACCCTCAATTGCCATCTCAGCGCACCCTGGGGGATTGAACCCCTGGCCCCTAATCCACTGAGCTATTTGGATGACCCTTATTTGCTTAGTTTTAAGAACTATGATTTCATATTGATTCTTCCAGCCCAAGGCAGGTTTCATTCTAATTTTAATCTTCTCTAGTTTTTATTTTATTTTCTAAGGTGAGGTCTCATGGAATTGTTCAGGTTGATCTTGAACTCCTGGGTTCAACACTCCTCCTGCCTTAACCTCCCAAATAGTGTGCACCATTGTGGTCTGCTCTCTGCCCACACACAGGTCTGCTCTGCTCTGTGGTCATTTCTTCCTCTTCTTCACCAGTAAGCTTTGTCTTCATTGCTGTTAGGACACTTAGATATTCTTGGAGATTCCCTTCTCACACTGCTTAAAGTCCAACCCCCACACCAGGCACTTTTCCATGGTGACACCCCCCTCACCCCAGTTGGCACTGGATTCCCCCAAGGGTGTGCCTCCCCATCCCAGTCAGCCTTGGACACCATGGTCAGCCCCCTACCCCTCACAGTTGCCTGTTTTGCACAGGACTGGCCTAATGACTTTTATACTTGATTATCCATGAAGGAAGTGGAAGGGCGTGGGGAGTGTGTCTTCTCGTTAGTGTTAAGCACTTCTAGGTCATTTATGTTTGGTCACTCAGAAACTGATAGTTATTTTTACCCCATATCAGCCTTAAATTGTATGATGTCCTTAAACTTTGCCTCCAGGATAAGACGGTCTGTGCTGAGAACAGAGGCCTTAACCTCCTCCTTTCTGTGTGAGCCCCTCACTCTCCCTTCCCTTTGTCTAGAGCTGGCAGATGACAAGGCCCTCCTCATCCTCCAGGGCCTCCAGCTGGAAATGGGCTGTGGGAACGAGAGCAGCTCTGCCTTGCCTGATAGTCAGCCCATGGCCGGCTGCCCTGTCAGCTCTCGGCACACAGACACCCCAGGGAGGGCGGGGCGCAGGAGTTACGGATGGGGCAAATGGGGCGCAGGAGTTACGGGTGGGGCCGAGAGCCAGGCTCAGACTTCGACTTGTGAGGGAAATGATCTTAAAAGGTTAGTCTCCTTGGCATTTAACAACCCGTACAGGAACAGTGGGTGACTAACAGAAATAACAGGAAGATCCCTTTTGCTGAGATGACACAGTCACTTGAGTGCTTTGGGTAATTGCCCAGCATGTAGTATCTGCAGGGAGCTGCTCCCATCTCCTGGACTGGAAATAAGGGTAATTAGGAATATGCTTCCCACCTCTCCTTTCCTGTCTGGCTCTCTTCCACTGGTTTCTCTTAAGACAGGGTATTCATAGGAATGAGAGACTTGTAGACACATTGGGTAGGAAAAAGTAAATTTAATTACAATACATTGCATTTGAGAATTGAATTCTGGCAAAACAACAAAACAAAGAAACCATTTGTATTCCCCCTATTCGCCGCTCATGAAAGCATTTACGTTGACATCGCGCCACCTGCTGGCACTTGGGATCGGAGGAACCTTCTAGGGTATTTCAGTTTCCGCACTGGTGTTCATTCGTCTCCATCTGAGCACGTCTACTGTGCACCATCCTACTGCAGTGTAGAAGTACAAGAAAACATCGCCTCCACGCTGTCCAGTGTGGTGGTTCTCAGACTTGGCACAAGTCAGAATGTCACGGGAAACTTAAAATACAGGCCTCGAGACTGCTATGCAAACGTTCCAGGTTGATGGGAGCTATGGGGCCCACAGGAGCTTTTATGTCAAGGAAACTTTCCAGGTGATTCTCAACCAGGAACCCCATGGATCACACTTCTCGAAAAGCTGAAGACAGAGGCCCAGACAGTGGAATCCATCATCACAGTGTAGTCTGGTAAGTGCCACAAAGCAAGGACAGGGTGTGCTGCAGACCCAGGGAGGGGACCTCTAATCACACCAAGGAAAAAAAGTAGAGAAAACTTTCCAGGAGGTCAGAATCTAGACAAGAGGTGGTGTGGGCTGGCGGTGTAGCGCAGTGGTAGAGCACTTGGCTAGCCTGCCCCTGGCCCTGGGTTCGACAGGGAAATAGGCAGAAGAAACAGAGCGTGGAGCCTCACGAGACCTACAAGGTACGTGAGGAGCTAGAGCCGTGAAGAAGTCAGAATAGTCCAGGGAACATGGACACTTTCTACACAGGACAAGGACTTGACCAGATCTAAGTTTCAGGACGATCCCTGAAACATCGTTGCCAGAGATCCTTTGGGAAGAAAGAGGCAGAGCTCCCTGCGGAGGCAATGGCAGAAAACAGAGGAGGGCACAATTCTGCAGAGTTAAGGAGGTACAGATGGTAGAATCCAAGGACAGATACACAGGGCCGAGAGGAAGAGGTGGGAAGCTTGCGAATGACCCTGATCATTCGGGCTTGGGTACTCGGACACCATTTCCAGAACAGCCACACAGAAGCAGGGTTAGGACTGGGTGGAAGTGGTCAGGGAAGAGTACAAGAGATAGAAAAGAGAAAGAAGGAATGTGTCTTTTTTTTTGAGACAGGGCCTCATTATGCAGTTCAGACTGGCCTTGAGCCAGTTTGTGGCCCAGGCTGGCCTTGAACTTGCAATGATCCCCCTGTCTCAGATTCCCGAGTGCTCAGATTACATGTGTGGACCACCATGCCCAGCATGGATGTCTTTATGTCCCTGAAAAGAAAGGCGCAGAGCAAGAAAGACAGCAGGTGCCCAAACCACATCTGCTTATGCCCTTCCTTCCTCCTGACCAAGCTCAACTCACGGTCCTGACCACAAAATGACCCACCAAAGTTAAATTTAATTGAGTGTTTGCAACTCAGGCACAGCCTCACTGTGGCTTCCAAGCCTTCCAAGAGCAGCAGCATCACTGAGAAGGTTTGTTGTGCGTGATGGGCACCGCAGTGAGTCCTGCTTCTCCCTGGCAGGGTCTTTTTTGCTCATTTCTCAGTTGTGCTTCACAACCCTGTTTCATTCAGGATAGCAGAGTGGGAAGAGCACCACTAGATTAGGAAACAGAAAACTAGCCCCAGGCCCAACGGTCTGATACTGCAGCAGTTGGCCTCTCCACTTTCTATCCACAAAATGGGGATAAAAGGGTATGTTCTGCCAAATGTAAAGATCCTATAAAAAATGCTCAAAACTGTAAAATGAAACATAAACAATAAATCCTATATCTCAGAGCTTTATTGGTGGGTGACTGGAGGAAGAGAAATAGCACAGGAAGGCCTTTTAGCTCAGAAACCTCCATATACCATTAAGGGCAAAGAGTTGAGCCCACAGAAAGGTTCCAGGACTTTCTGGTCCCCTGCATATCAGTGCTTTGTGATTGGTCCTGGTTTGGTTTGCATCATGCTCTTCCCCCAGTGTGACCTCTGTGTGGGATGCGACCTTCAGGCAGCTCAGAGTTCTCAGCCCTGAGATAAGTTTCTTATCACATGGGAGAGCTCTTTTTTATTTTATTTTTTCAGGCCTGGGGATTGAACTCAGGACCCTGTGCTTGCCAGGCAAGTGCTTACTCTACTGAGCTATCACCGTGGGAGAGCTCTTTTAATCACTATGTGTCTCACCTGCAGAAAACTCCAGGTGAGATTTTTAGAACAGATTAGATCTGAGTTTTGTTTGCATGCTGGCTTGTCAGTTACTGCTTCTGTAGAAATAATTTTTATGTGCTTATACATACTCTCAGTACAAGTGAATTATGAGACCAAGATAAAACTGCAAAAAGGTTTCTCTGGAGGATCCCTCCATGCACAATTTTGTACAAGGTTTATTAAAAGAGCATGAGGTTCTCAGACCAGGCATGGTGGCACATGCCTGTAATCCCAGCACTCAGGAGATAGGCAAGAGAATTCTCACCAAGTTTGAGCTATGTAGTGAATTCAAGGCCAGGCTGAATTGCATAACAAGGCCCTGTCTCAAAAAAAAAAAAAAAAAAAGAGAGAGAGAGAGAGAGAAATCAATAAATCAGGATCTTAAATTCAAGCATACAGGGCTAGTTGTTATGGCATAGGCTTGTAATCACAGCCCTCTAAAGGGTGAGGGAGGAGGAGTGCCCCAACTTTGAAGCCAGCCTGGACCAAACAGCGTTATGGTTTGTGGCTAGTTGTCCCCCACAAAACCTCATGCAGTCATGGGGCGGACTTCAAGAGTTCACGATTAACTCATGATCCACTGGGATTATGCGTGTGAGTGCTGCAGGGATTAGGGGTGTGAGCAGTACACCCAGCTTGGGGCTGATAGCCTGAATGCAATTTAAGAGACTTGTTCTCTGTAGCCATTGTTGCTGCTACTTCTGCATTTTGCCGTTGTCCTTTGCCACTGCCATGAAGTGTTGCTCTCTGCCATGGAGCCAGCTGAGTATGGACTGAAACCTCCAGTAACAGTGAGCTAAATAAACTTTTTCTTCCTTCATTTTGGGTGTCAGGTATTTGTCCCAGAAATAAGAAGAGTAACTAAGACACACAGGAAAACCCTGTCTCAAAAAAACAAAATCAAAAAAAAAAAAAAGAAAGAAAGAAAGTTCAAGCCCAGCCCAGACAATTTAACAACTTAGCGAGACAATCTCAAAATTAAAGAGTTGGGAAGTTATTGTTCAGTGTAAAAAGCTCTGGTTCAATTTCCAATACTAAAAAGAAAAAAAAGAAAAAGAACATCAAGGACTAGGAACGAGAAACCAAGTTGTTCTGGATGCCCTCATCCTACCCAAATCCCGATTTCTGGGCCCGAGGCATCTGCTAGAGCTATCGGCAGCTTCCTTCTGAAACAGTGGCTTGCCAATGCTGGAACAAGGAACTGGATGAAACAAGCACAAAGCAGTGGTAAAATTTATTTGAGACCGTAAACATGAAGAGTAGGAGAGAAAATGACTCTGCAGAGACAGCTCAGTCCCGGGAAAGAGAAAAAGAGGCGCGAGCAAAGCATGTGGATAAAAGTACACACATTCAGAAGACTAAAAGTCCACGCTGCTGCTCGCCATAGAAGACCCCAAAGCTCCACTGAAAACCCACTAGATTTAATAAGCAAATTCAGTAGCATAGATGGATACAAAGTCAACACTCAAAAATCAGTAGCCTTCTTGTACATGAACAAACTCACTGAGGGAGAAATTAAATATCTTTTACAGTAGCATCCCCAAAATAAAATTCCTAGGAATCAATCTAATAAAGAGTGGAAAAGACCTCTACATTTAGAATACAGTACTCCTGAAAAGGAGATTGAAGCTGATGTCAGAAAATGAAGACATCCCTTGTCTTGGGTAGGAAGAATCAATATAGAGAAAATGGCCATACTGCCAAAACTGTTATACAGGCTTAAAGTAATTTTGATCAAAATTCCAACAGCATATATCACAGAATTAGACAAAACAATCCTAAAATTCATTTAGAACCAAAAGAGAAGTAGAATAACAAAGGCAATTCTGGACCACAAAGGCAAGACAGAGGGCATCAGAATTCCTGACTTGAAATTATACTCTAAAGTCACTGTAACAGGGCTGGTCAGATAGTTCAGTGGATTAAAGCACCTGCTTAGGCAGAGTGCAGGTGCTGGGGTTCGATCCACAGTGTGCCGAGGTGGCTCCACCCCTGGGACGTATTGAGATGGTGTTGATGGCGTGCACCTGTAATCCCAGGCATGGTGGTGTGCACCTGTAATCCCAGTGCTTGGGAGGCTGAAAACAGGAGAATCACTATGACTCCACTCTATGTAATGAGATCCTATAGACCCTATAGACCCTGATCCAAATATATATATATTAATGAAAACAGCATGGCACTGGCAGAAAAGAAAACAGACTCAAAGATCAATGGAACAGACTAAAAGATGATGCAGGAACAACTCTAGGCATATTCAGCCACCTTATCTTTGACAAAGTTGCCAAATACATACACTGGAAGAAAGGCAGCCTCCTTAATAAATGGTGCTAGAAACACTGGCTCTCCACATGCCAAAGATTAAAATTGGACCCATGTCTTTCACTGTACACTAAACTAAATTTGAAATGGATCAAAGACCTAAAAATTAAAACAGAAACATTAAATCTGCTAGGAGATAGAATAGGTAAAACTCTTGAAAACATTGGTGTAGGCAAAGACTTCATGAATAAAATCCTGATTTCACAGGAACTATCACAAAGAATTAATAACTGGGGTCTCACCTTATTTAAAAAAGCTTTTTCATTGCAAGTAAAACCATCAACAGAGTAAAAAGGAGAACCCACAGTGTGAGAAAAAATGTTTGCCAGCTCTTCCTTAGCAAAAGGATTGCTATTGAGAATGTATAAGGAACTAAAAAAATCAGACCTCCCAAATTTAAAGACCCAATCCAAAAATGGGCATCTGAGATGAATACACACTTCTCTGATGAGGAGATACAAACAACAAATAAATATATGAAAACTTGTTCAACATCACTGATCATTAGAGAAATACAAATGAAAACAACACTGAGATTCTATCTCACCCTGGAAAGAATGGCTATTCGCAAGAAATCAACCAATAACAAATGCTGGAAGGGATGTGGGGAAACAGAAACCCTTCTGCACTAGTGGTAGGATTGTAGACTGGTACAATCTTATGGAAATCAGTGTAGAGATTCCTCAAAGAACTAGGAGTGGAGGTTCCATTTGATCCAGATATTTTCCTTGTTGGTATCTTCCCAGAAGAATTAAAAATCGTATCACAGTGATATGTGTGTACCAATGTTCAATTGTGCAGCACAATTTTCAATAGCTAAATCCTGGAAATAACCTAAATGCCCATCAACCAAGGAATGGACAATAAAGGATATGGTCTTTTTATACAATGGAGTATTACTCAGCCATAAAAAGGCTAAACTTGAGTCTTTTATAGGCAAATAATTGCAACTCTACACCATACTTCTAAGTGAGGTAATCCAGACTGCCATGTGTAAACATAGTATTGTCTCCCTAGTGAGAGAAGCTGAAAGAGAAAATAAGATCCAAAATGTATAATAGCTATTGTAAAATGTGAAGAGCTGTTCAAAATGAAAGAGAAAGGGCTGGTGAGATGGCTTAGTGGTCTAAAGCACCTACTTAGAACAAGCTTAGCAAAGCACAGAGGATCGCGGTTCGATACCCAAGCACCACATGCCAGCCAGCCCCGCCCCCTGGTGGGCTGAGCTGGCCACACACACACACACACACACACACA
>NW_004524663.1:10396261-10410825 GCF_000260255.1 Octodon degus | reverse complement strand
GTGTACACTTGGACAAAAGTTCTCACTAGTAACATGATACACAGTTTTAAAATTGATGTGTCTCAGAAATACAAAATAAAATTAAAGAATGTACTTGAAGTAAAAAAAGAAAAAAAAAAAAAAAGATCAAGAACCTCAATAATTTCACCTCCTTCATGGACAAGGTTAGGTTTCTGGAGCAGCAGAAAAGATGCTGGAGATCGAGTGGAGTCTGTTGCAGCAGCAGAAGACGTCCTGAAGTAACATGGACAACATACTCAAAAGCTACATCAACAACCTCTGGCAGCAGCTAGACCACTGGGTCAGGAGACGCTGAAGCTGGAGGCGGAGCTTGGCAACATGCAGGGGCTGGTGGAGGACTTGAAGAATAAATATGAAGATGAGATCAACAAGCGTAGAGAAAGGGCTGGCCAAATAGCTCAGTGGATTAAAGCACCTGCAAGCAGGCATAGATGCCAAGGGTTCGAGCCCCAGCCTGCCATACTGGCCCAGCCCCCGAGGTGTGCTGAGCTGGCAATTGAGACGTTGTGGTGGCACTGTGAGGCTGTAAACAGGTGGAAGACCACGAGTCCGAAGCTTACAAGAACAAGGCTGACTGACAAGATCAGCTTCCTCAGGCAGCTGTACGCAGAGATACGTGAGCAGATCTCGGACACATCTGTGGTGCTGTCCATTGACAAGAGCCGCTCCCTGGACCTGGACCGTGTCATCGCCGAGGTCAAGGCCCAGTACGAGGAGATTGCCAAGGCAGCCAGGCTGAGGCCGAGAGCATGTACCAGATCAAGTATGAGGAGTTGCAGACTCTAGCTGGGAAGCACAGGGATGACCTCCACTGCATGAAGTCCGAGATCTCTGAGATGAACTGCAGCATCAGCCACCCGCAGGTGGAGACTGAGGCCCTCAAAGGCCAGAGAGCATCCCTGGAGGCTGCCATCGCTGATGCCAAGCAGCCTGGGGAGATGGCCATTAAGGATGCCAGTGCCAAGCTGGCCCTGCTGGAGGCCACCCTGCAGAAGGCCAAGCAGGACATGACCTGGGAGCTGCACGAGTACCAGGAGCTCATGAACGTCAGGCTGATCCTGGACATCGAGAACACCACCCACCGCAAGCTGGTGGAGGGCGAGGAGAACAGGCTGGAGGCTGGGATGTAGAACTTGAGCACCCACACGAAGACCACCAGGGTCTATTCAGGAATGATGAGCTCACCCTATGGGACCTCACAAGCCCTGGCTTCGGGAGCCTGCAAAACCCTGGCTTCATCCGCACCAAGTCTGGTGTGGATGTGAAGAAGATTGAGACCCACGATGGGAAGTTGGTGTAGGAGACCGCTGATGTCCTGCCCAAGTGAGGCAGCAGCCTCTCCCAGCCCGCACCTCTCCCGTAGCTGTCCCAGAGCCTGCGGGGAGACAGCTGTACAAGGGAGCACTGCGAGCAAGAGACCCACCTGAGGCTCGTCTTCGCCCTCAGTCACCTTTGAGGGACATTACTGCCTGGGGTACCCCTTCTTGCCTGTGCCCTCCACCAAAACCCAATTCAACTGTATTTTCCTGTGTTTGCCACCTGAAAAAAAAATATTAAAAAAAAAAAAAAACCCACAAGAAACAGTGCCTGCTTTGGCAGCAGTTATTAATAAATAAATAAAATTTTTTAAAAGGTGAAAAGTACATGGTTCATCTGTAGAACACACTGGCTGGGCTACCACAGAGACTTATGCTACTACTGCTGCTCGTGACTGCCTTTCTTTATACCGTCCAATTCTTTTATATTGTCCAAACGTCAAGGAAACCCAGGAGAACGTCTACGTATGGGTCCTCAGAGGTGCTGCTGAGGTCCCAAGCCTCAGGCTGAAGTAAGGTCTAGGCCATCCTAATGAGACCTGTTAAGTCCTCCCAGAAATCCTCGCGCATGCTTAGGGAACTGCTCTGTGCATGTGTCTGGGATCTTGTAGATAACAGGTCACACGTACTTCTCCAGCCAGCTTTTGCCATGCCCTAATCTCACAAGAACTAATTTTAGAAATGTGTTGCCAGGCATGGTGACATATGCCTGTAATTCTAGACTCGTGAGGCTGAGGTAGGAGTATCCTTGGGAGTTCCAGACCAGCCTGGCCTATAAAGTGAGCTCAAGACCAGCCTGAACTATGTAGCAAGCCTGTGTCTCAAAAAGAAAAAAAAAAAACAACATATGGCTAGATGATAACTTCTCTCTCTCTCTCTCTCTCTCTCTCTCTCTCTCTCTCTCTCTCTCTTTGAGACAGGGTCTTGCTATGTGTTCATACTGGGCTTTGGACTCACTATGTAGCCCAGGCCTGCCTGGAACTCACAGTGATCCTCTTACCTCGGCCTCCTGCCAAGTGCTAGAATTGCAGGTGTGCCCCACCAAGCCTGGTTTAGGTGATAAACCTTAACGTGCTAGCATATTTGTCTTTTAGTAACAACCTTTCATATCTTAAGGCAAAGATGGGAAAGTAAAGAGAATTTCAGTATCCATTGCACGCAATTGCACAATTTGTCTGAGACTCATAATTACAGGCAGGACATCACCCCCACATGCTGCCACATCGCCCACGTGCTGAGGATCTGGGTGGGGCTTGGTCGCCCTGGTGCTACTGAGGGAAGGAAAGCCTGGACAGTTCTGTTCTTGCCTGTTCTGTGAGTCAGGAGTGGGTGAGAGTCAGCTTCTGTAATCTGTGCTTCACGTCTTTGCCAGCTCATTGTGCCGCGAGGCAATATTTGATGGGTTGAAAGCTGCAGATGTGCACTGCTAAGAGACACTGCTGTTTAAGAGCGTCAGCAGCAGACTCACATTCTCCTTGCTTCCCTCCCTCCTCTCTCTAGGACTCACTCTTTCTGTGGAAAGTAGGAAGAATGAAAAGCAGGCAAGAACCAGCAAAGGGGAAAGAGGAGCACCCAGAATAAGCCCGGCACTTCCTATATAATCTCATCTAGATCACCCAGCAATCCTATAAGGCAGGCCTCACCTGTTTCCCTTTCCATAAACATTTGGTGGGAAGCTGAGCGGTTAAGTACCTTCCTCAAGATCTTGCAGCCCTTCAGAGTAAAGCATCCTTGGGCCGGTCAGATAGCTCGGCAGACCCAGGCTTGATCCCCAACCAAGCCCTACTGGCCCCGCGCCCGGGGTGCACTGAGACTGCAATTGAGACTTGGCGTGGTGGCGTGCCCCTGTAATCCCAGTGCTTGGGAGGTTGAAAACAGGAGAATCACTAAGAGTCTGATCTGGGGGCCTGCCCCTTAGCTTAGCTCACTTCTTTTCAGACAGATAGTGAGGTTATGCTTAACAGCCTAGCTTGTATGGTAATAACAATAAGCTTGTCTTCTGGAGGGTTAACAACCTAAGTTTGCAGACCAAAATTAGAGAAAAAGGAGGGCCAAAAGGAAAGCCAACATTTTGGCCCTAGAAAACTCAGGACATAGGAGAACTTGTACTGTAACGTCATGTAACTCAGTAGTGTCCCAAATTTTCTGATCAAGGAGATTATGGGGCCAAAGAGGAAAGTGATCAATGATGTAGAGTGTGCCTAAGGAGTGTCACATGGAGAGAAAACATTCTCTCAGGCTTTCACAGAGATCATGTTGGCCAAGCAATGGCCGTGACTCATCCACATGGCTGACACTGACAAAGGATCTACAATCTGAGGTACAGCATCTCAGGATAAATCCTGAGGGGATTTCACTGACCTTATCAGACCGAAAAGATACAACTCTTGTTGCATAGGTCCTGCTTTACCTTGGTCTTAACCATCCAGCAGAAAAGTATAATAACAAAGTATAAGAAGTAAAGCCATGCTGTTATGTAGAGCTGTAGGGGACTCAGGTCAACAATTTCTGACATTGCCAGTCAAGCAGAAGACCCAATACTATTAAGGGCTACTGGACTCTTTTAGAATATTTTTCTGAGTTTACACACCTATAATATTCAAATAATGGAACTTAACAAAAAAGGGGATACAGATGAACGTCCATTTTGTATCTGTGTATTCAAAGTGGTTAGGATAGATATATAGTTGCATTCTCTTAATGAATAGAGTGATTTGTTCTAATGGTTTTTGTAAATAGGATATCATGTCCACATCTTATACAGCAATTAACCACTAGGAACAATGTATGCAATGTGTTAATTATTGATACTGTCCTACCAATTTGGTTTGAAACTGTCTCATTGCTATTTGTTTCTCAATAAAATTATGGAAAAAAAAAAAGAAAGAAAGGAAAAATGCTCCACATCACTAGCCATTTGCGAAATGCAAATTAAAACAACATTGAGATATCATCTCACCCCAGAAAGAATGGCTATCATGAAGAAATCACGCAACAACAAATGTTGGAGAGGTTGTGGGGAAAAAGGAACCCTAAAAAAAAAAAAGTCTGATCTGTGTAGTGAGACCCTGTAGACCCTGTACTAAATACATATAAAAAATAAAAAAAGAGTAAAACATCTTACATTCCAAAAATTCCTTGAATGTCAAGGCAGTTATCCTTAAACATGAGGTCCTGGATCTAGGGTTAGGGTGACAACAAACTAAGATAAATTGGTACCAGAGAAGAGGGTAGTTTCTCTAATAAGGACCAGGGAGTGTGGACGTAGCTCTGGAACTGGTAGTGGTAAAGGTGGTGACAGTGAATGCTAAAAAAATTCTATCTTGCTGGGTTTGGTGGTGCACACCTGCAATCCCAGCACTCTGAAGGCTGAGGCAGGAGGATCATTGGGAAGAAGAAGAAAAGGGAGAGGAAGAGGAACAGTGCTGTCTTATTGTGAGTAGATCAGTAAGGGGATTCTGATAGGGGCTAGGAGGAATAATCATAACCAGAATATTGATAGAAATACAGACCTTAAAGGCTTCTTTTTAAAAGGAAACAGACCATCAAGATTTGGAAAATTCCCCAGCCTGACCATGTATATAATTATACTAACAAAGTTTAGGGAAAAAAAGAGAATATAGTTAGGAGACAAAACAAGGCTCTAGACCAGAGCCTAGAGAAAAGTTCTGGTCTCTCTTCCAATGGTACAAATTTTTTGCCTTTTACTAAAGAAGCCAGATGCTGTTCATCAAGATGGTGGAGGGTGACACTGGGACAGTCACAATGCCAGTGTCTCCTACCACAGGTCCAAGGTGCTGAGTTCTGGTTCTCTGGCTAGGCTACCTTGTGACTCTGTTCCCAGCATTCCAGCACAGAGCTCTTCAGCCACGGCTGCTGTGGCTCCTGTGACCCTGGGTACAGACAGTCCAGGCCACCGCTCTGGAGGGTTAGAGTGGGCAACTTGTGCAGCTTCTGCATGGTGCACACTCCGCAGCCTCTGGCCATGCAAGAGCTGCACAGGCACAGTGTCCTCCATCGAGAGGGTACAGGAGACCGTGAACAAGGTTGGGGTTCAGACCGAGACTTCACAAAGTGGCACCCCTCTGGAAGGAGTCTCAGTGGAGGAGGGGGGCTGGGTCATGCTTGAGACCCTATGACTGTACAGCCACCAGTGTACAGTGCCTATTAGGAAGGTCACAGACTCCTGATTCAGGCATGAGGATGGCACAGACTACACCTGGCAAGACCAAGACTGTGGGGCATGCTGCCAGGAGCCACAAGGGTCTGAGTCTCACGTGGTGTGTCTGGATGGTAGGAAGTGGAGTAAGTTGTTCTTAGGCCTTGAGATCGCCTATTGTTTGCCCTGTTAGGTTTGAGATCTATTTAGGATTTGTTTTTTGTTGTTTGAGACAAAGTCTTACTGTGTAGTTCAGGCTGGGCTTGAACTCACTATGTAGCCCAGTGTGGCCTCAAACTCTTGACAATCCTCCTGCCTCAGCCTCCTGAATGCTAAAACTAGAGGTGTGTGCCACCAGGCCCAGCTATTTGGACTTTTCTTGCTTCTCATGTCGTTTTGAAATGGGACCTTGTCCTTTCTGCCACTATATTTTAGAGCATGGGACACTGAATTTCACAGGCTTACAGTCAGAGATTTTTTTTTTTTTTTTATTTTAGGGAAGGGTGTATAGGGTCTCACTACTAGATCAGACTCATAGTGATCTGCCTGTTTACAGCCTCCCAAGAGCTGGGATTACAGGCATGCACCACCATGCCTAGTCTCAACTGCTGTCTCAGTGCACCCCAGGGGTGGGGCCAGCATGGCAGGCCCAGGGATCGAACCCCTGGCCCCTGCACCTGCTTGCAGGCATTTTAATCCACTGAGCTATTTGGCTGGCCCTAAAATTGACACTGAAATATTAAGACTCTTGGGGCTCACTGCAGTGGGATGAACGTATTTTATAAGTAAGATGTCTTACTTATAAAATAGGCAGCCAGAGTGGGATGCTGCATTTTGAGTGATGTTCCCCCTCCAAACTCACGCTGAAATTTAATTGCCATTGTGAGAGGCAATGTGGGAGGTGAGACCCTTGGATAATTTAGCTCTACTCTCTTGGGTGAGTATAGTGCTTTCATAAAGCCTATTTGAACGTGGTTCCCTGGCCCTTCCTGTTACCTTCCACCATTTGACGACATCATTGCTTTTATTTTTTAGGGCTTTCCCAGACATTCTTGGATGCACATCCTTCCACATGAACAGTGTGACACTATCGTCTGAGTTCCTCATCTCCCTCTTCTGTTGCTTTTGCAAAATGTTAAAATATTGGACCTTGTAATTTCTGAGGTTTTCTCCTTTGCTGTTTCCTTTCTTCTGTAGGGAATACTAATTCCCTTTTCTCCCCTAATATCCTACTTCTAGATTGCTTGAATTATAATCCTCAAATTATCCCTCAAAGAAAGCATTTCATTAAAAAAATCACTTATCTATATATTTATTCATTCATTCATTCATTTGGTACAGGGTCTCACACGGCATGGACTCGTAGTGATCCTCCTGTCTCGGCCTCCCCAGTGCTGGGATTACAGGTGTGCACCACCATGTCTGGACTCGGCGGCCATCCAGGAGCACCTGGAGTTCTAGGGCTGGCCTGGCATTGGCAACAGGAATAGAACCCAGGTCCTTTCTCTTGCCAGGCAGGTGTTTAGACCACTGAGCTATCGTCTAGCCTAAAAAAAACATTTGTTACACTCATGCAGCAGTTTTTGAAGTTGTGCATTTAATTGCTGAATTTCAGAATTTGGAGCAAAAGTATCCTCATATTTTTCATCCATAAGTTGTAAATAAAAATAATCTATATATTGGTGTTTTCTTGACAATTAGAAGTTATTTCTAGTCAGTTCTCAATCCTACATGTCATTGGAATTCGAAGCATTTAATCATTACGTTTTTGAGTCACATTCTTGAACTGACTTCCACAGTACCACACTTACTCAGGATTTTTACTAATTTATTGGCCTCTCTCTGGCAGGCTCCTCTGATGCTTCATCCCCATCCCTCCCCCTTAAATGTTTTTGTTTGTTTGTTTTTGTTTTGTTCTGTTTTAATGTATTCGATGCAGGGTCTCACTACACAGCTTGGACTGGTAGTGATCCTCTTGTTTTCAGCCTCCCCAGCACTGGGATTACAGGGTGGCCACCACACCCGGACTCATTCACTTGGCTTAGCACGCCCAAGAGTGGGGCCAGTACAGCATGCAGTAATGGGGATCGAACCCTGGTCCCTGCACTTGCCTAAGCAGGCACTTAGTGCACTGAGCTATCTCACTGGTCCTTCTCACCCTTAAATGTTGAAGGGGCCTGGAATTCAGATTCTAGAATCTGTTTTTTTCTGTAATAACCTTCTTTATCTCTTTTATTTTTTTATTTAATTTTTTTCCCTTTTGTGGTACTGGGGATTGAACTCAGGACCTTGTGCTTGCCAGCAGGCGCTTATGCCACTGAGCTATAGCCTTAGCCCCTGGAATGCAGATTCCAGACCTCTTCTCCTCTCTACTTAAACTCACTTGCTAGTGAGTTTCAAAAATTCAAGATATTTTATGCATTTAAGTGCACTGATAACTTACAAGTTTATAGCTCTTCCATGTGTTCAAAATTTGAACATCTACCGGCCTCCTTACCATCTCCCCTAATGTCCAATAGATACCTCAAACTCAGCTTATCTAAAAATAGCTTTAATATTCTCCTCCAACTATATTGCTCTTACAATCTTACCATCATCAGTTAGTGACAATTCTATTGTTTAAGTAGTTTAAGGAAAAACTCTTTCTCCAATCTAACCCATCAGTTGGTTACATGATGCCTGTCTTATGAAGTGGATTGGTGACCATTCTGTTGTCATGTAACTGATGGGTTAGATTGGAGAGTTTTTCCTTAAAGTTTTTCCTTGAGTCTACTTTTATTTTTATTTTTATTTTTAGATGCCAGGGATCAAACTCAGGACCTTACACTTGCAAGGCAGGTGCTTATGCCGCTGAGCTGTCTCTCCAGCCCTGTTGAGTCTACATTCAAATATATATTCAGAAAAAGGCACCTGCCTAGGACAAGTATCAGAATCTGAATAGAAGGAGAAAGATATGCCCATGTCAGGACAGTACACCAGGGCATAGTGTTTGGAGCCCAAGATGTACAAGTGGGTAAGTAGCCTGGCATGTGACATCAGAACCAGAAGTGGGAGGGGATAGCCATGTAAGGAATGGCCCAACGGAGTGTCATAGCCCCAGCAAGGGAGGAGCACATCCACATGTTGGAGTGGGGTCAAAGGACCAGCATGGAGTCCTAGAACCCAAGTCAGGGGTGAAGGATTGTCTGCATGGAGAACAAATAGATGATGGTGGAAGGCTGATCATACAGGGTGATTGGCATGTAAGTGACTACCTGAGGGACATCAGCTCCAAGGTCTGTCACAGATACTAACTCAGAATCCTTCCACATGTTAGAGGGTGAGATGAAAGGAACGCCCAGGCTAAGGGTCTGAGAGACATCACGACTAGGACTGCAGTGAGGTTAAGAGATCAGAAAAGCAGCCTGGATGGGAGGGAATGAAAATAAGGCCTGGAGTGATGGTATCAGTGTGAACTCATGGCTTTCAATGATGCATAGGAATAGAAATAAACGTAAACAAGTATATGTAAATTTGCATATATGTATATATATTTACATATTTCGAAGTGATTCTTACTTGTATAGATGAGTCGGTCTTCCTATTATGCCAGAGAGAAGCGAAGTACATAAAGCATAGTGGGGCATGCCAGAAGGCTGCAGAAGCTGACTTGGAGATTTGATTCACCAAGAGTGAAATGAACTAAACATCAAAGTATTGAGGAACACTATAATCTATTTCTTTCTCTTTTGCAGAACCGGGGATTGAACTCAGACCCTTGCACTTGTCAGGGAAGCACTTATTCTACTGAGCTACTGAGCCATCTCCCTAGTCCAATCCATTTCATAAGACAGGCATCATGTAAGTAAATATAAGTGAATAGATTCAATGCTTGATGAAGGATGAGGTATTTTAAGAGACCTAGATTATCTTACTACAGAATAATTATGAATTCCAGCTGGAAGAACAATTTACAATTGGAAAAACCTGGCAGATATCATTTTTGACCAACTGATCAAAGTTAGCCTTATCAATAAATCCAGAACACCGAAATCATATGCCACCTGTTGGAATGCAGCAAGAACAGAGCACCACTTCTGTGACATTCCCACCAAATACACATAAACTCAACATAATCACTAGGAAACCGCAGATAACACAAGTGGAGGGTGTTCTACAAGATGACTTTCCCACAGTCTTAGTCATGAAAGTCAAGGTCATAAAAGTCAAGAAAGATCAAAGAACTGGTGCAGACGGAAAGAGAATGAGAACATGGCTACCAATGCAAGATGTAGTTTTGAAAAACAAAACAAAACAAAACAAAACAAAACAAAACAATCACAACCAAATGCAACATGTGAATCCTTAACTTCTGTTAGAGAAGACTTGAACAGGACATTTGGGAAAATTAGAGCTGAGATGAAATAGTAGTCATGTTGTTTTCTGATTTTGAAAGTGATATGGTATTTATACAAAATGTCATTGTAGAAAAAGCACATTAAATAAAGTGTTCAAGAGTGATGGAGCACCCCAAATGGCTCAGAGGAAAAGATTCTTTGTGCTGTACTTTTCTGTAGGCTTGAAAATGAATCCATTTATTCAGTCTCATCTCCTGTACCACTGTCATAAAAATGCAAACCACCATCTTTTCCTTACATTGTTGTTTAAAACTCTTACGTCAGTGTTTCTCTCTCCTGACGTCTGTGAGCCAGGAACCTGGGCAGGGCTCAGAGGGGCAGTTCTGGCTAGAGGTGCTCCACGCAAGTACAGCCAGACAGCTGGAGTCTGAACACAGAGGGATGAAACTCTGCATCCTTCATGCAGTCGCAGGGCTTCCTTAAGTGGCTTCTCCATGTGGGTTAATTTGTGCTTTCTAACAGCATGGCATCCTTGGGGTAGTCAGAGTCCAGAAGAGGCAGGTGCCGGCTTCCAAAAGGGAGTGATCCAGTGAGCAAATCAGAAACTGTGCTGTCTTTTAATGCATGCAGCCTTGAAGTCACATAGCATCATTTCTGTCCTGCTTCACTAGTCAAATAGTTACAAAAGCAAAGCCAAATTGAAGGTAGGTGCACACCTATAATCCCAGCACTCTGGAGGCTGAGGCAGGAGGATTGCCTTGACTTCAAGGCCAACTTGGGCTACATAATGAGTTTAAAGCAGCCTTATCTACACTGTGAGACCCTGTCTCAAAAATAAAATAAGGGCCAAGGAGATAGCTCAGTGGCATAAGCGCATGCCTGGCAAGTGCAAGGTCCCAAGTTCAATCCCTGGTACCACAATAAATAAATAGAATAAAATAAAGGGACACAGATCCTTTCTCTTGATTAGAACAGTGTCAAAGTCACATGTTACAAGAGCACACAGACTGCAAGACTGTCATATGTTGTAGCCATCTTTAGAAAATACCATTGCTACAATGACTGATAAAGCCTCAAGAGATCTGGGTCTTTACGATCTTCCTGAATCTTCCTTTTTATATTTTATTTATCTCCCTAAGTTACTAAGTTGCCAAGGCTGGGCTCTAAGTTGCTATCCTCCTGCCTCAGCCTCCCAGAGGACTAGAATGGCAGGCATATGTCACCATGCCCTCTTTTCCTGTTATCTTCCTTGTTTTCTCTGATTCATCACACTGACTTCTCTATCCTTCAAAAACACAAACATATCCTTCCTTTGGGGCTCTGTGCTTGCTTTTCTCCTGTTCTCTAGAACATGTTTCCCTCAGATATTTAAATGCCTTACTCCCACATTTCCTGTAGGTCTCGAATTCTCATCCTACCTGGAGGCTTCTCAACAGCCCTCTCCTCAGCCCACCTTTAAATGCCTGGCATTTACATATTAATTTACCTTTGCCTCTTTCCTCTGCTGAATCTCTCTTGTTTAGTATTGACACTGATATCTTTAGCCAATAGCCACACAGGATGTATGGCCTATCAGAGCCACGAATGGGCTTGGAAGTAGCTCCCCTGGGCTTGTGGTTTGAGATGACAGTAGCTCCAGCCAACACTTTGATTGCAACATAGAGTGAAACTGAGGCAGAGGCGCCTAGCTGAACCCTGCCTGGATTCCCAGGCCCACAGAAAATGTGACATGACAAATATTGCTGTTCAATGCCCCTGAGTTTTCAGCTAGCTTGTTAAAGTGCAGTGGACAGCTACAACAGAGACCTTCTGTGTCGGATCATTACAGTAGCTGTGGCCAATGCACACTATGCCTCCGTATTCACACAGCCGTGTGGTTCTCTCATACTGTGACTCTGAGAGTTTGGCTCTGTCACTGGTTCTGGCCTGCAAAGCATCACAGTGTGAAATGCGTGCACACTGATACACCCCTCCAGGCATCTTGAGACCACAGAATCGGAAGCAACCTGAGACAAAAGACCATGTGGGGAGAGGCAGCAAGCCCAGGAGAAACCAGCAAGAGAACCAACACAATTGTGACCAAGAATGTACCGTTGCGGGGAGCCAGGAGTGGCTTTCTACTGGAGTAGGGAACCAACGCGTCTTTCTCATCTCTTTACGCCCTATAGTCCTAGTCTTGGCTCCTCAGACACTGAGCCTTTCTGTTCTTTTGTTCTCATTCACTTAACTTATAGTGTGAACCAGCATGCACACTGTGCATGTACACACATATTTTGCCATAACAAAATAGCATAAAGTGGGAAGCTTAAAACAATAAAAAATTGTTCTCTCACAGTTCTGGAGGCCGCCAGGCAAGGTCAAGCTGCAGACAGGGTTGTGCTTTCTCAGAGACTTCAGAACAGAGCTAGTTTCCCAGCTCTGGGCTGCTGGTGTTGGCCATGGTCTTCACTGTCCTGCGGCTCATAGGCATTAAACTCTAGTCTCCATGTTGCCAACATCCATGGTGTTTGCCTCTTGAGTCTCCACATTGTATTGGGTCGAGGGCTGACCCTCCTCCAGAATGATCTCGATTTAACTAATTCCCATCTGTAGCAACCCCACTCCCCAGTAAGGCTGTGTTCTGAGGTACGAGATGGTCCTAAAAGCTCCATGCATCTTTTGAGGAGATGCACTTCCACCCATGACTTGAGACTACAGTCCCTGCTCCCCTGCTGTGCATTCTAGAGCTCTTAAATAGTCCAGCCTTTAGCGTGACAGTACAGTGATTCTTAGCAGTTAATTTCATCCGGCATTTATTGAATGCCAATGACTATATGCAAAGCACTTATATGGGCTTGGATTCAAATAAATCGATATAAATACTTGGTCATGTAGAGTTTGGGCAACCCTTGCTAGGTTAAAGATTAAATTAGGACCTGTATTGATTTTGGTTAATTCTGTCACTAACCATTGGGGGAAGGTAAACAGTGAACAGATCTGTTCAAATACCTGTGGGTGGTGAAATGCCGTGCTGGGCACAGCCGCCAAAGATTTCCTGTTCGGCCTGCACACCCTCATTTGTGATCAACGACCTTTATTTAGCAAAGCCAAAGAAAGTTGCCCTTGATGGGATAGTTAGTGTGACTGCAGCGCCAAGCTCTGTCACTCTCTCACCCCGCTAGAGACAGGACAATTAATTCCTCAGCTATTTTTTCTTTGAGTATTTTTTTCCTAAGCCAAGTTTCCCAAGAATTTATTTATTTTTGTCTTTTTTTTGGAGCTAAAACCACAGATGTTCCTAGCTCTGGAGATCAGAAGTACTTTTGCATACCTTCGGGTTTTCCAGTATTGCATAACTTACACTTGTCAGGACTTTTTCCTTCTTTTGTCAGTTCTGGATGTTGTTTAATCCTTTCCTTGGCTTGTTCTGATGTCTTTTTTTCTACCTACTCAAAACGAATGTTTAATTCATTTATTTTCATTCTTTCTTGCTTAGTATGAATATGCATGAGCTCTTAATTTTCTGTTTAGGAACAGGCCTGACTGCGACTGAGATCCCAGCGCAGGCTTCACCGGGCCCAGCGGTGCTCCAAGCAAGCTTTCTCTCACCACCTCTTTCAAAAACAACTTTTATCTCCTCGGCATTGAAGGCAGTTTTGAAGCACTCATCTGTCTGCGAGAAGACAGGCACAGTATTTATCTTCACCGAACCTTCTTTCTGCCTTAGCATGGGAGGGGGTTAGTAACAAAGGACAAAGGACATTTAACTACTCTGATGCCTGCTTTACTGATAAAGCGCTACTCAACTTTCCTCTTGTGTCTATTCTTGGAACATGCCAAACTTCAGCTGTCGTAAGGCCTTTCCTGGCGGGCATCACCCTAGCACTAGATTCCCTCACCGCCATCCTTCCTGCCTAGGCCTCCCTGGTGCTGGGATGACAGGCCTGCACCACCATGCCTGGGTGCAAATGCCAATTCTTTAAAACTTACTGACCCTCAGATCTAAAACAGCCTCCCTCCACACTGATCTGGCTCGTCGCTTTCTCCTTCTGATCTGCTTCCACTTGAAACTGCAGGGAGCAGAAACGTTTTCTTGTTCACAGCCTCGTTCTGAGTCTCCTAAGAACCAAGGCACACAGTAGGCACTGAAGATGTGCGCGACGACGTGAATGCATTTCTCACGGCAGTGTTGCCTGAGGAGCCAGTACTTTCAGGTCTGCAGCTACTTTGGATTCTGAAAGTGCAGTCGTGGAAGTGAGACCCTGGCTGGCCGGCTGGATGTGTGACTTCGAGAAAGTCAAAGAAAGCAGAAAGGCAGAATGCACCACTGCCTTTGTCACCCCGAGGTTGCTACTCGGCGGCGGGGAGACAGGCCCTGTCCCAGCAGCTGGGGGAGAAGAAGGCGGGAGGAGAGGAAGAGAAGGGCGGTGGTGTGCTGTGACCGGCGAGCAGAGGGCACAGGGCCGCCGGCCGGGCGCGGGAGGCAGAGTGGCGCAGCCGGGGCTCCGAGCGCGGTGCGCGGGGTCCGGCTGGGGCCCGGCAGGGGCCGGCTGGGGCGGACCGAGGGCCGGGTCCGAAAGGGCGGAGTGGCGACCGGAGGGGCCCCGGACGTAGGAGGGAAGGGGCCGGGCAGTGCCAAGGTGACCCCGGGAGCGAGGTCCGCCCGGGTGGCCTGGCACAGGCGAGTGCGGGGGTAGGAGCGCGGGGGCGGTGCGCCGGGGCCGGGCTGGGCCGAGGGTGCGCCCGGGTGGC
>NW_004524663.1:10389595-10396161 GCF_000260255.1 Octodon degus | reverse complement strand
GGGCGCGGCGGCCAGGCCGAGGCCTGCGAGGGCCATGGGGGCGTCCGCGCGGCTGCTGCGCGCCGTGATCATGGGCGCGCCGGGCTCGGGCAAGGGCACCGTGTCGGCGCGCATCCTGCAGCACTTCGAGCTCAAGCACCTCTCCAGCGGCGACCTGCTGCGGCACAACATGCTGCAGGGCACAGGTGGGCGCGGGCCGCGTTTCCCCCTCACCGCCCGCCGGGCCTGGGGCGGCCGCGGGGAGAGGAGCTGGCCGCCGGGCCGCTGGGCTTCGCGTGGGAGGCGCCCAGCTGGTCGCCGCTGCCGGGTCCTCGCGCGAGCCGCGGCTTTCCCCGGCCGGCGGCGGCCTCGGCGTGGGGGTCGCGCGGTCTTTCCCTAGGTTGTTCCCGGCTCGGGTTAAGCTCAGGCGCTTGCAGCTCTGACCTTTCGCTCGTGATCTCAAGGCCGAATATTTACCCTTGTTGCAGTCACAAAATTGGCTTAGGTTTTGATACTTCCAGAGAGTTCTTAGCCGCGAAAGTTGTTTTTGTGTGTGTTACTTGAAACATTGTTTCGTTTCCCATGCCAAATTCTTGCAACTCAGCACAAAATCTAGTCAACACATTATAATGAGTGAATTTGTGATCTTCTGTAAATTGTTTTAAGAAGGCAATTTTCTTAAAAGCCAACATCAGGAAGCCCCTCCCCCCACCCCCCAAGTATTGACCTTTATGTCCAAAAACATTTTTAAGTTTAATTACATAGAAATGCCTGTACAAGGGGGTGTGGAAAGGGGGAAAAAACCCAACCTGATAGTTGCAACCCTGTATGTATCCCAGCACCCAGGGAGGCTGAGGCAGAAGGGTCTCGAATTTGAGCCCAGCCTGGGCAATTTGTGATTTAGTGAGACTGTTTTGAATGCGGGTGGGAGGGGTGGCTAAGCTTTCTCTCATGGCCTGCTTCAGTCCTATTCTTCAGAGGAACAAAGTTTCCTTCTAGCAGTGTTTAATTAGGTATAAGCACATATATGTGTATCTTTTATGTAATAAGTAATCATGTACTCTGTACCAGTCTGTTTTCCCTGGTGGGGGGAGGGGCTTCCTGATGTTGGCTTTTAAAAAATTGCCTTCTTAAAACAATTTACAGAAGATCACAAATTCACTCATTATAATGTGTTGACTAGATTTTGTGCTGAGTTGCAAGATATCTGGGATGTCTTTCCACATGGAGATGTAGAAATCCATTTCATTTGTTAGAGTAGACTTCTGTTTGCATCATATACTGTATTTACTGAACCAATCCCTTCTTGGTGGGCATGTGAGGTTATTTTCAGGTGACTTTTTAATCTGTTTTAAAAATACTGACATCCAAATGAAAGGGGGAAAAAAAGTCTACACAGAATTTTTGCCCCTAGGAGTTATTTGTTTGAGCACCTAGGATCTCTGTTACATTACTTTGATTTCTGATGCTTTTTTTCCTCTCTGGTACTGGGATTGAACTTGGGGCCTGCACAAAGCGACATCCCCAGTGTGTGATCCTCCTGCCTCTGTCTTCTAGAGTGCTGGAACTGCAGGGACGCACCCCAGGACCAGCTTACACTGACCTTCAAAACTAATCAAGTGTTTTATTAATTCTATATTACCAGAAAGGCAAATTGACTATCTTACTAATTGTCCTTGCTGCAATATATTTAAATAGGTAAAAACAGTGCTTAGGACTGCAGGCTGTGGCTGGCTGGTGTGAGGTTATCCAGAATACAGTGGCGTAGCAACCCTTAAAGAACTGACAGAAAAATCACTGAGCAAGGAAGCATAGCTATGTGGTAAGGGAGCACCTTGAGGAAAGTGTTGAGTGATTTATGAAAACACAGAATATTTTTAAAAAATAAATTGAAAGGCCAATTAAATAAACTTAAAATAAACCCCAGACAGGAAGAAACAGTGCTCCTGGCTTATTTCCTGACATTCTTGCTGTTCAGAAGCGGTTTATGTATATAATCTCAGCTGCTCAGGAGGAGCAGCATTTGAAGGTCAGCCTGGCCACATGCTGGTGAGAACCTGTCTCAAAAAAGCCAGGCATGGTGGTGCAAGCTTGTAATTCCAGCACTCTGGGAGGCTGAGGCAATGGGATTACAACTGTGAGCCCAACCTGGACAATTTAGCAAAGTAAACAGGCCCTGTCTCAAAAGAAAGAGAAGAGGGGAGAGAAGAAGCGAGGAGAGAGGGCTGGAGATAGGACTTAGAGTGAAGACCCCTAGTTCAGTGGGGTGTGGAAGGAGAGAAAGAGGGATTGGCAAAGAGAGAAGAAGCGCTGAGAGGCTGTCAGAAGTGCACGCCCATTCTGGCGTCTGGGGAAGCTCTTTAATAAAGAATGATAGTTCTTTTAAAAAGTTAAAAATTCAGGCCGAGAGAATTAGAATGTCACGAGAGAAACATCTGCAGGGTCAGAGTTCAAAGTGTGCACATGAAGGGGGTTGGGCTCCACTCAGCTAGGGCAAGTTCCACAGGGCACACAGAAGTCCTTGGTCAGCCCTAGGACAGCTCGCATCGTGCCTGACTCACCCAGCTGGTGCCCAAGCAGCTGAGCTGGAGCGGCGGGGACCCTCAGTAGAGCTCTTCAGTGAAGTACAGGCCATTCTTTAGCAAGAAAGACAGAAATGGTGTTGTGAAGGTGTTATGACAGATGTTAATAACCTGTTGATTTTTATAAATAAGAATAATCTGTTGTCACTTTTTTTTTTTTTCAGAACAACATCTGGCACAGTCTTTTTTTTTTTTTTTTTAAATCTTTTTGAGACAGGGTCTCACTATGCAGTTTTGGCTGGCTTTGAGTTTGCAGCGATCCTCCTGCCTCAGCCTCTCAAGTGCTGGTATTACAGGCATGTGCCATCCTGCCCAGCTCATGCTGCTTTTTGAGGCAGGATCTCGCTCTGTAGCCCAGGCTGGCCTTAACTCATGGTGATTCTGTCTCAGGGTCTGGGTGTTGCGATTAGAGTGTGCACCACTACACCTGGCTTACTTCATGTTTTCTGATACTAAAAATACATACTTATTATAAAGAAAAATACCATGAGAATTTAAAAAAAAATAAAATTAAGATCTTCCACAACTATGGCTTATTATACATACAATTATAATTAACTTGTCATTATCTATCTAGTGCAGTACTGGAGCTCCAACCCTTATATGCTTTTGACTGATTGAGATCCACTTGGGATATTCTACCATTGAGTTACATCTATATCCCTTTATAAAAAAGTTTTGAAGCAGAGTCTTACTAAATTGTTTACACTGGGCTTGAATTTGTGATCCTGCTGCCTCAGCCTCCCTATGTGTTAGGATTATAGGGATTGCCACCCTGCCTGCCTCTTTTATTATTTCTTTCTCTTTTTCCTCTGTGTTCCATTTGTATTGGTAATATTATTATATTTGGATACTGTATTCATATTTATTGTGGGTATATTCACACATTAGTAAACAGTCTTTAAAATACTTAATTTCACCAAGGTAGCAAGTTCTTAAATATTTTTCCCATTATTGGACATTTATATTGTTAGCCATTCTTTGCTATAATGAATACTATTATGACTTTTTTTCCCCTTTCTTTTGGTTTTTTTTTTTTTTTTTTTGCGGAACCAGGGATTGATCTCAGGCCCTTGCGCTTACCAGGGAAGCACTTATTCCACTGAGCCATCTCCCTGGCCCTCTTTTGGTTTTTTAAGACAGGGGTATGCTATGTAGTTCAGGCTGGCCTCAAACTCACAGTGATCCATCCTCCTACCTCAGCTTCCTGAGTGCCTGAATTATAGCCCTGTACTACCATGTCTGCTACCACACCCAGCTTGTTAGGATTATTCTTGTTTATGTACATGGGCTGCATCTTTACTTACTTTCCTTGAAATAAATTTCTTGTGTTTAACTGCTAAGTATCAACTGCCATTTCATGAAGGTGATTTATGTTATAGCTTGTAGTTATAAGTAAAGTTTAAAATCATCCCAGGAGTTCCTTGTTCTTTCTTTCTTTTTTTTTTTTTTTTTTTTTTTTTTTTTTTTTTTTTTTTTGCGGAACCGGGGATTGAACTCAGACACTTGGGCTTGCCAGGCAAGCGCTTATTCTACTGAGCCATCTCCCTGGCCCTGAGTTCCTTGTTCTTTAAGTTTAAAAATGTGTGGGGCAGTGTTTTTGTAGCAGCAGTAACACCACTGATACCTATTTGGGCCTAGAAGTTTTTCTTATCTGTAAGTGTAGCCTTGAGCATATTTATTAAAACTGAAAGTTTCTTCTGTAGGGAGAAAAATCATCACAGGAGATATCACAGGGGCGGTGGAAACACTGGCCACCTGTTGATGGTGGTGAACCTGGAGTGAGCACAGACCTTCCCTGGACCTGGGGTCAGGACACTCAAGTGGCTCGCTAGGTGGTTAGCCTCATTGTCTCATGCAGATGAAGCTGAGTTTAAGAGAGGTGAAAGAATTCACTCCATAAGAAACAGCATTTATGTGCTTACTTAAGAAGTAGCACATACACTAAAATTGGAACAATACAGGGAAGATTTGCATGGCCCCTATACAAAGATGAAATATAAAATCACAAAAAATTCCATAAGAAAGGCAGTGGAGATAAACAGCATTTACTGAGTGCTGAGGGTGAAAATCCAGGTCTCCTGTGTGTCAGGTAAATGCTCTTACCATTATGAAGTATTTCCCAAATTGAGTTTCATGGAATAATTCTATTTTTATCATTTATTTGTTTATTTTTGCAGTACTAGGGATTGAACTCAGGACCTTGCGCTTGCCAGGCAGGTGCTTACGCAGCTGAGCTATCTCCCCAGCTCCTAAATCTATGTTTCATGAACATCATAGCTTAGTTTAAAAGGTTGAATCACTTTAAAGGAAACCATAATAAATAAAAGTTCACCCATGGTAGAAATTGTAGGCCTGACCTGTGATGGCTCAGAATTTTACTCTCACTTGTTCTTATCCATACACTGGGGCAACCAAACTCGGCAACTGCGTCCTCGACACTGCTGTCAGCTCCCACGTTTGTATGTGTCTCACAACATGCCCATGTACACCCAAGAAGCGCAGGCATGCATAATTAGGATGATAGGGAAATTATTTGTGTAATGATTTTCATTTAATAGGCAATACACTCACATGACTTGGAGTTCCAAAAGATCTGAAAAGCATATATAGTGAAATCCAAGATATTTATGTATGGACAACCAAATGTTTGCCTACGTATTTGTGTTTTATATAAGGAGCCATTCACTGTACATACTGTTCTGAACCTTCAACAGTATTGCTTTCAGGAGTGCCTCGTTGCATTCTTTTCCAACATCTTTATTGAAGTATGATTCACATCACATAAACTTACTGATGCAAAGTGACAAGGTCAGTAGAGTTTGGTATATTTGTAGTGGGGCAGCCATCACAACTAAATTTAGAACATCTTTAATACCCACAGAAGAAAGCTTGTACCTGTTAATTGCTCCCATTTACTGGGCCCTGGCAACATTAGCACATCTCTGTATTTCTTGATTTGCTTATTCTGGACATTTTATGCAATTTACTGTCTGGCTTCTTTAAAAAAAAACAAAAAAAACAAAACAACTCTAAAAATCTTCGGGCTGGCCAGATAGCTCAGCAGATTAAAGCACCTGTTTAGGCAGACACAGCAACTGGTTTTGGCACAGCGAATGTTTAGGCAGGATACAGTGTACTAGCCCTGCCCCTGAGGTGCGCTGAGACTGCAATTGAGACTGGGGATGGTGGTGCGTGCCTGGAATCCCAGTGCTTGGGAGACTGAAAACAGGAGAATCACTAGGAATTTGATTTGTGCAGTGAGACCCTGTACTAAATTTAAAAAAAAAAAAAAAATCTTGTATTTATATATACAACCTGAACTTGTAGTGATCCTCCTATCTCAGCCTCCCCAGCACTAGGATTACAGGTGTGCGCCACCATGCCCAGTTTCAGGGGCCGGCAAGGCGTGCCTGGGGTTCTGTGGCTGGCATAGCATGTGGTACTGGGGATTGAACCCAGGTCCTTACACTTACCAGGCAGATGCTTAGACCACTGAGCTATCTCCCCAGAGCCCCTATCTGGCTTCTTTGACTTAGCATATTGTTATTATTGTTATTTTAAGAGACATGGTCTCTCTACCTTACCCAGGCTGACCCTGAACTCCTGAGCTCAAATGATCCTCTTGCCTCAGTCTTCCAAGCAGCTGGGACTATTGCTGGCACCTGGCTTGGCCTAGGTTTCTCCTATGCTTCAATATTAATACTTCCTTCCTTTTTTATTGTTGTTGAACAATATTCCATGTATGGTTATACATATGTTTGTCTATTCATGAGTTAATAGATATTTGAGCTATTTTCTCTTTTCCTGTTATTTTATGGGTGTCCTTAGTTTGTTAAAATAGTTCAAAGAGTAATACTGAAAAGTTAAACCTGTTAATGAATAATGTCTCAAAGAAGCTTTTGTTGATTGGTGTTTTCTTTCTCTCTTTCTTTCTCTTTCTTTCTTTCTTTCTTTCTTTCTTTCTTTCTTTCTTTCTTTCTTTTTTCTTTTCTTTTTTTTTTT
>NW_004524663.1:10364076-10389495 GCF_000260255.1 Octodon degus | reverse complement strand
AATGTCTTTCTCTCTTTTTTCTTTTTTTTTCTTTTCTTTCTTTCTTTCTTTCTTTCTTTCTTTCTTTCTTTCTTTCTTTTTTCTTTTCTTTTTTTTTTTTGCAAAATAAGTTAGGCATTTAAAAATCCCCTTGATAGAGTTCAGGAGAGTCCAGGCAGCTCATCTCTCTGTGCATGCATCCATGTGTCTACCAGTCTCCCATGACTCCACTGAGCACCCAGTGTGTGGGTATGGGCATGGCGAGGGGCAGGTGAGAGACAGACGTGTGTGTTAATTAGCTCAGGCTGCCAGACACTCTCACAGAGCAGGCAGCTGACACCACAGGATTTGTTCTCTCATGGATCTGGAGCCTGCAAATCCAAGGCACTGGAAGAGCTGTTTTCTTGTAAGGACCACCTCTCTGCCTCTGTAGACAGTACATTCTCACTTTCTTCTCTTATGGCATGTCCTCTGTGCCCAAGTACTCCTGGTGTCTCCTCCTTTGCTTATAAGGACACTAGTCATCCAGTTAGGGCCCCACCCTTATGACCTCATCTAACCCTAATGACCTCTACACAGTGCCTATTTCTGAATGTAGTCACATCAGGAAGGGTTTAGATGTACAGCTTTGGGCTGACACAGTTCAGTCCTTAACAACATGTGGACAGTTTCAGCACTGTGACAGACAGAAACCTGGAGGAGGAACTTGTGTTTGTCAGGATGGCTGAGGGATGCCTCAATGTGAAGAGCCCATAAAGATATTTTGAAAGACAAGTAAGTGTCTTAGTCCACTTTCTGTTGGTGTATTTGCATACCTGAGACTGGCAAGTTTTCTCAGCACACAGTGCTGGAGGCCAGAAGTCCAAGGTGAGGCGGTCACGCTTGGCAACGACCTTGTGTTACGTTGCAACCTGAAGGAAGGGCAAAGGAAGGGCAAGAGAGCACCCGCAGAAGAGACATTCCTTGGCCTGCTCTCAAGGTAATGAGTCCAATTCCCAGCACTCCTTCTCAAGAGAATTTAGCCTGTCTCCCTTCACAGTGGTGCAGTCTCAGTTCAGCATGAGTTCTGGAAGGGACGAGGGACTCACTGCATTCAAACCATAGCAGTGAGTAGTTTGTCAGACCAAGGAAGGTACAAGGGGCTTGCACAAGGGCCAGAGGAGCCAGAGCATGTGAGGTGCTTGATGGTGGCGCTAAGGACTAGTGGGGAGGGGAAGAAGGCAGATGCAGCCAGATCAGGGTGAGCCTTTTTATAGTTCTTGAGTTGATACTGTGTTCTGAAGTGGAGCGGGTGGGGAGGGGTGAAGTGTAGCAGAGTTAGTGGCAGCTTCTAAGGGTTTCATGGAGCGTTGGGCAGTGCCGGGTCTTCAGTGTAATTCTTCTGAAATCTTCGTTGCCTAGAAGTACTGCATTTGTGTGTGGTTAGAAGAATTAAAGGGACACCCTTTCCTCACCGCTGGACTAGGGCTGTGGGGGCTCTTCTCTGTGTTCTTCCCATGCACATCTCCTTCCTGCCTCCCAGAGGCAGCCACCGTGTCAGCTCAGCTTTATTATTAGAAAAATATTTCTTTAAACAGCCTGTGCTACCTCCCCAGCCCCTCAGAGCTGTTTTTTGTTTTGTTTTTTCAGAACCAGGGATTGAACTCAGGTCCTTGTGCTTGCCAGGGAAGCGCTTATTCCACTGAGCCATCTCCCCGGCCCCTCAGAGCTGGTTTTGACCATCATTATTTGTCATATCTGGTTCCCAGTCAGGGAACCAAAGATATCACACCTGGGGCATGAGTGTCACTGTTCTGCTGTCCAAGTGGCCCACCAGGATCATAAACTCAGCCTCAGCAAAAACATTTGAGGGATGAAGTTTATCCAAAGGGAGACACTTGATTTGTAATGAGGAAAAGGAATGCGGAGAAAGAAAATACCTAGCTACCTGATAAGAATCAGGGTCGGGGGACTCTGGAAAGAGGGAGGACCTGAGGGCCTTTGTTCAGCTACTTTTATAAAGGGTCGGAGACCCCTCCCTCCCCGAACTCGCTATAACTGGGTTGGCCTCTGGCACCTCTGCCTACTGTCACTTCTTCCAGTGGTCTGGTCTTTTCTTTCTTTTTTAAAAAAATGTATTTAGGACAGGTTCTACACAGCCTCACTACGTAGATTAGATTTGTAGTAATTCTCCTGTTTTCAGTCTCCCAAGAGCTGGGATTACAGGTGTGCACCTCCATGCCCTGTCTCAATCGCTGGCTCAGCACACCACAGCCTCTGCACTCTGCCTAAGCAGGCGCTTTAGTCTGCTGAGCTATCTGGCCAGCCCTGGTCTTTCTGTTCAGTTTCATTCAGTATGTACTTGACCTGCTTTCCAGGAAAATTTCTCTAGTGAAGTTTGTTTTTCACACCTAGTCAGGATTAGCTAGGAGACCTAATGAGCCTTCCAAGTCTACTTTTTCCATCTAGAGACCTCTGCCTCTACATATTTTCCTCTAACTTTCCTACTTTTATTTGCATACAACTTTATAGAATATTAGCTTATTATGAATAATATACTTTTAAATTAACATTTTGTTTTTTATAAATGGAGAAGCTCCCAAATTTCTTAACAATAATTCTTTTCTTCCTCTTCCTCTTCCTTGTTTTCTATTTTTCTGATTCTGGGGATTGAATCCAGCACCTTTTACATCTAAATTTGTTAATTTTGGAAGCAAATGGTAATTTTTATAAGAAACCTAGCAAGATATACATACAGTGATAGAATTTACCATAATGTTAAAAAATATCTCAGATCACAGTCATTCAGTAATTTTGAGAGTGAATAAACATTTAAAATGCAGTAAGCGAACTGCTTAATTTTCTTTTTTACTTTTTCTGGTACTGATGATTGAATTCAGCCGTCCCCAACCCCTTTTTCCTTTTTATTCTGAAACACGGCCCTCCTAAATTGCCCACACTGGACTTCAATTTGTGGTTCTCCTACCTCAGCCTCTGCTAGGGTTGTGGGTATGCATCACCACACCCAGCTTCTATTACCAGTTTTAATGATAATTGAGATTACCTCAGAGTAGTAATTAGATTATTTGGCTTTTTGTTCTTTCTTTCTTGGTTGCCAATAATTTTTTATTTCTTTTAAAAATATATATTGAGAAATAACCCACATACCACAAAATTAGCCCTCGTAAAGTGCATGACTCAGTGATTTTTAGTGTATCAAGTTGTGCAACCGTCACCACAACCAGTTTTTGAATATTTTTATTACCTTAAAAAGAAAGCCTGTTCCTTTAGCAGCTATTCTTCCATTTTTTTCTCAACCTCAGGCAGCACTAAATCTCGCCTCTGTCTATAGGTTTGCCCGTTTCGAACTTTTGCTATTCTTTTTGCTTTTTGAGAAAGGGTCTTCCTATATAGTTCAGGCTGGCCTTGAACCCACTGTGTAGCCCAGGCTGGTCTCGGACTCACAGTGATCCTCCTGCCTCAGGCTCCTGACTGCTAGGATTACAGGCGTGCACCACCACGCCCAGCTCTTTTCTGGACATTCATGTATGGAGATGGAATTGTACAGTGAGTAGTGTTTGGTGTCTGGCTTTTTTCATTTAACATAATGTTTTCAAGGTTCATCCATTTTGTAATGCAGATTAGTAGAGTTCATTTTGTTTTATTGCTAAATATTTTTCCATTTATAGATATATCATGTTTATTTATTCATTTATCAGTTGATGGACATTTGGGTTGTTTCTACTTCTTGACTGTTTTGAATAATCCTGTTATGAATATTCACATACAAGTTTTTAAGTTTAATTTGTGTGCTTAGGAGAGGAACCCCTAGGTCATATAGCTAGTTATTATTTTAATCTTTTGAAAAACTGCAAAACTGTTACAGTTTTCCAAATTGACTGCACCACTTTATAATCCTCCCAGCAGTGTACAAGGGTAGTGTTTTTCCACAATCTTGCCAATACTTTATTGTCTGACCTTTTGAGGACAGCCACTTTAATGAAGTTTAAGTGCTGTCTTACTGTATTTTCCATGTGCATTTCTCTAGTGACTAGTAATATTGAGCATCTGGGCTTATTGGTCATTTGTCCATCTTCTCTGAAGAAAAGTATATTCAAATCCTGTGCCCGTTTTTAAATTAATGTGTTCTATTCTCTTATGATTACTATCACTGCTAGTATATTAGTACACGCTTGCAGTAGCAGTGATTACATTCACTGTGGGGCGTTCATACATGTGCATAACACATCTCCTTGCTTCTTTTATCCCCACCTCCACCTCGTGGTCCCTTTCCTGTTTGCAAAAGCTCTGTGAATCATTTAGGTATTTAGGTACAAGTTCCTCATCAGAGACATGATTTCCCAAATTTTCTTTGCTTTTTTTTGTGGCGGGGGAGCTTTTTGAGACAGGATCTCACTATGTAGTTCAGGCTGGCCTTGAACTCACGTGTAGCCCAGGCTGGTCTCCAGCTCGCAGCAATCTTCTCGCTTCAGGCGCCCAGTGCTGGGGTTACAGGTGTGTACCATCATGCCTGGTGCAAAATTTTCCTTCCCAACAAAAATAAACTTCATCTTCCATCCAGTGGATTCTCTCTTCCCTTTATTGATGCTATTCTTTAAAGCAGAAAGGTTTAATATTTTAATCCTATCCATTTACTTATCCCTTTGCTAGATGGGCTTTTGGCTTCATAGCTAGTGGTACAGTCGTGAAGATTTATACCCATGTTTTCTTTTCAGAGTTTTATAGTATTAGCTCTTACATATTCAGTCAATTTTTTTATACTTAGTGTGAAGCAATGAGCCAGCTTCATTCTTTTTTATCTGATTTTCAGTTGTTTCAGCAGCATTTGTTGGAAAGACTATTTTTTCTTCATTGAATTGTCTTGGTCTCCTTGTTGAACAATTGACTGTAAGTCTGAGGGTTATTTTTAGCCTCTGAATTCAGTTCTGTCCATGCATGTGTCTATTCTTAGCTAGTACCACAAAGGCATGATTGCTGTTTTGAAACTGGAAGTATGTGTCCTCCAAGATTTTTCTTCTTCTTAAAGCTTGTTTTGACTATGCTGGGTCTCTTGAATTTCTATATGAATTTTAGGATATACTTGTTCATTTTTGCAAAGACATTGGGAGGGTAGTATTTTGATAGGATTACCTTGAATCTGTAGGTCATTTATGGAGGGTATTATTCTCTGAACAGCATTAATTCTTACAGTCCATAAATATCAAATGTCTTTTCATTTAGTTGGGTCTTAATTTCTTTCAACCATATCATAGATTTCCCCTTACAAATTTTGTACTTCTTTTTAAAAATTTCTGGGCAACCTAGTAACTTACTGAACTGTTATCTTAAAATAAAAAAAAAAAAATTAAAAAAGTGATGAGGATGTAATGGAGTGCAAAGCACTGGGTTCAGACCTCATCTGGGAAAACTATTTATTTACTTATTTTTATATATTTAGTACAGGGTCTACAGGGTCTTAACTACACACATTGGACTCATAATGATCCTCCTATTTCCACCCTCCCAAGTGCTGGGATTACAGAGGTACTCCACTGCACCCACTCTCAGTTGCTATCTCAGTGCACCCTGGGGGCAGGGCTGGCACAGCACGCTTGGGGTTGAACCCTGGTCTCTGCATCTGCCTAAGCAGGTGTTTTAGTCCACTGAGCTACCTGGCTGGCCCTGGGAAAACTTTTTCAAATGCAAAAATTTATAAAAAATAACATTTATATGCATTTATAAACTACGTCCTTTTTGTTTATGCTTCTGAACTAATTTCTCTGGCTATAATATCTAGTATAATGTCCACTAGAAGTGGTAAAAACAGATTTATCTTTTCTCAAAGCTCTTCTAATAATTAAATTTATCACTTTATTAGCCTTATCAACCTAAATTCATTTGTTGCCGTTGATTAAATGTTTATCTTTTGAGACAGGCTCTGCTGTGTGGTTCTGAGCTGGTCCTGAACTATTTACCCAGGTTGTCCTTGAGCTCAGAGTGATCCTTCTGCTTCAGATCCCAGAGTGCTGGGCTTAGAGGCATGTGCCTCCAGGCTTGGGACTGGTTAGATGTTTAGAAGAGGTTACAGCTTGAAGTATGGGAGGAAAGGGGTTGACAAGTATTGTATTACTTTTTAGGAGTCAGCCTTAGAGAACTGAAAAGTTTTACCTTTTTTCCCCAAACGCTATTGAGGAGATGAAGCTCTTAGATAGCGTGGTCTACACATACTAAGAATGTGGAGCTTCTCCAAGATGATCTTATTAAGTCCGGAGAGCTCTTGCAGCATCCAGGTCCTCTCCCGATGCTGCGTGTAAACCTACTAATGCACCTGTCAAGTGTCAGCCAATTTCCATGCAGTTGAAAATTTTGGTTAAAAAATAAATTTTCATGCATGGAACAATTTGGAATCTGTTTTGAGGTCGGTATTGCAATTCATATGAAGAATTATGAAAGTGGTCATATATACTGTGACCCTTGAATCTGATTCCTAGGAACATATCCATCAGAAATTATTCAGGAGAGGAAAAAATGAAAAAGAAAGCAAAGTTAAGCTCTTACATGTAGCTGGCTAATTTATATAACATAAATGTCCAACAGAGGGCCAGAGAAATGGCTTAGTAGAATAAGCGCTTCCCTGGCAAACACAAGGGCCGGAGTTCAATCTTCAATCCTCGGTTCTACCAAAAAAAAAAAAGTCCAACAGAATTGCTGTGAGGAAGTATATTTTTATATATGAAAAAGGCACATGGCTAGACCTTGATAGAAACAGTACTTACCAGGAGTGATCCAATAGGGTTACATAATAGTATTTATAAAATAATTCATAGTGAAAAAGGACACAGAATTGTATATAAACAGATTATAATAGTTTTGCAGTTCTCAGTCTATGTAAAGAGTTTGGTAAGGGTCATAAAGGGAATTAATAATCTGTTGCCTAATAATGCCATGCCATGCCTATAATCCTGGCATTTGGGAGGCTGAGGCAGGATTGCTGTGAACTGGAGGCCAACCTGGGCTATAGGATGAATGCACTGCCACAGTGACCTACATAACAAGACCCTGTCTCAAAAAGAAAAAAAAGAAAAGAAAAAAGGAAAGAAAGTTGTGGGTAGTATTTCCAAACTGTCCATAATTTTTTTCAGCACATTTTATTACACAGTGTAATATCACAATGCTAGCCAGGGCAAAAACTGAATTGTTCTATGACAGCAGCACCTGTTAGAGATTAGAAAATTCTCTACACTAGCACATGATAGCAAATAATATCTAATCAAAACTCTTACATAAAAAGAAAACTATTTTTCTGTGTATTCTTTCTAATAGAAATTTATTTTATTTTATTTTTTTATTTTTTAAATTTTTATTTATTTATTTATATGTGTGTGTGTGTGTGTGTGTGTGTGTGTGTCCAGCTCAGCCCACCAGGGGGCGGGGCTGGCTGGCATGTGGTGCTGGGGGATTGAACCGTGGTCCCTGGGCTTCGCTAAGCTTGTTCCAAGTAGGTGCTTTAGACCACTGAGCCATCTCACCAGCCCTCTAATAGAAAATTTAGAAAGTACAGAAAAGTTTTGAAATTTATAAAAACTAATCAGTTCTATCACACAGAAATGACTATAGCTTTGCATTATTTTTTTCTATGTGTATATTTATTTATTTATTTTTAAATTTTTCCTTGTTTTGTATTTAGTACAGGGTCTACAGGGTCTACAGGGTCTCACTATGTAGATTAGACTCGTAGTGATTCTCCTGTTTTCAGCCTCTTAAACGCTGGGATTACAGGCATGTGCTACCACGCTTAACTGCAATCTCAGCATGCTCTGGGGGCAGAGCCAGCACAGCAGGCTGGAGATTGAACCTCCTCCCCCTGCATTTACCTAAACAGGTGCTTTAATCCAATGAGCTATCTGGCTGGCCCTATATTTATACATGCTATACATACTGGATTTTTTTTCAGTCATATTTCATTGATATATTTTAGGTATACATAATGGTCACATTCATCAGAGAGAAATTTGTACCTGTATATGATATAACTTGATCCTCCCAACCTTGGAAGATTTTAAATAGGCTTAGCTTACTTTATAGCTGTTGATTTTTAGCAGAAAAGTTAATGCTACACATTTTATTTATTTATTTATTTATTTATTTATTTATTTATTATGCATTTGGTACAGGATCTCACTATGCAGCTTGGACTCGTAGTGATACTCCTGTTTTCAGTCTCCCCAGTGCTCGGATTACAGGCATGCACCACCACATCTTGGTGGCTGGCTCAGTGGGGCCAGGGGTGGGGTCGGTGTGGCATGTGGTGCCAGGGATCAAACCCTGCTCCCTGTGCTTGCCTAAGCAGACACTTTGTCTGCTGAGCTATCTCGCTGGCCCAATGCTATACATTTTCATATGAGTGTGCTCCTAGAGGCTTGCTTTAGACAGCCAGTTCCTAGAGCCCTGGAGTAGGATCAAACAAATGCATATGCTTTTCCCCCCTCTCTGCTATAGAAATTGGTGTGTTAGCCAAGACTTTCATTGACCAAGGGAAGCTTATTCCAGATGATGTCATGACTCGACTGGCCCTGCATGAGCTGAAAAATCTCACCCAGTGCAGCTGGCTGTTGGATGGTAAGTGGTGCGTCACTGGCATTTCTGTCAGCAAAAGCTGAGCACTTCATGGGCTGTGGTCAGTCCGGTCAAGAATGGCAGGGAAGGGACTTGAGAGTATTCAGTGATGAGGAAGGCTTACTATTAACAGCAGGAAGCCCCTAGAGTAACTCAGAATGAGCTGTAAAATTCCCCAGCCAGACGTGTGGCAGAACCCTTGAGGGCAAGCTCTGGTTTCTAATCATTGCTTCGTTGATATAGAGAAGACATGAAAGAGAGATCTATCTATATTTTAAAACCAGCATTAGCTTTCTCTGCAGGCTTGAAGTCATACTATCCGCTTTGGGAAGAGGATGTGCTGCTGTAGCCTTGCTTGCCAGTGCTCTGTTCTTGCCTACTCAGCCCTGTCCCCCACCTTGGAGCATGGACGCGGTGCACTTCACCAACTCTGTGGCCCTGCCACGTGCCTTCTGGAAGCTTCGCTGTTTTCTGATTTGTACAAAGGTTCCAAGTGGATTCGACTGGTATCAGGAAGGTGAAGGAGAGCACAAGGCAGGAGCAGCCGGGCGAGCAGTCACCTGGGCGTATTTGTGGGAGCTCCCATCCGGGAGTTTGCCTACATGGGTCCATTGACTGAACTTGCTATCAGTATTTGCGAAGAATCTTGAGGACTCAGAAATTCTTAGAACATGTAGAGAGGGTCTTTGGTGGGCAGAGACTATGTTAAGTGACAGACCCTGTGCGCACCACACTTCTTGTATTTATTCAGTACACAAATATTAACTGAATACTTTCAATGTGCCAGAAGGTGTTTGAGGCTCTGAGCCTAAATGTGAACAAATCCTTGCCTGTGTGGAATGTACATTCTAGCAGGAGACAGGTAGCAAACAAGTAAATAGAAATTTGGGTAAGTACAGAAACCAATAAGTGCTTTGCAATAAAAGTTGTGTGAATACAATAATGTGGTAGAGAAATACCTACTTATTTTCTAATAGAAAGTATATCTCAGGTTTGGAATTGAAAACTATTTTTAAAAGTTGAGTGAAGTCTTGCTTCTTTCTGTGTGTGATGAGAGGGCTTTGGAGCACTCCCCTTTGTGTGAGGTCCTAGTAGGCTGCAGGAATATAGTGTCCGGACAGGGCGGAGGGGCAGCCCAGCACAGGACTATGGCAAATTAGCCATGAAACTACTCCCTGGTCGTCGCTCAGCACAAGTGGGGAATGGGTCAAAGACAGGGACACAGTGGAAGGGCTTGGGAGGGCAAACCTTTATTATTTTTGATTTTTAAAATCATTGCTCTATTCCAACAATACTATTCACTTTTAAAAATTAAAAGGATATAAATATGAGAGACTTAAAGCCCTCAGTGGTCATAGCCTTCAGGAACAACCTCTCTGAATTGCTTGACATGTAATTCCAATGGGCTTTTTTCCATAGCTAGTGATAAAAAAAAAAATCTACACATGTATCTTATATGAAGATTCCCTCTTCAACATCTAATACTACTTTTCTTGATCTGTACACATACATGTACATACATAGTATGTATATGCCATTTGGGAGCATTTTGTTTTCACTGAATTAAACTGTATTTAACAGATTGAACTTTTTGAAATAGGCTAAGCAGGAGCTTGCTTGCTGAAGTATGTATCACATTCCACTTAATCCCCTCCCTACGAACGCTGGGGTCACAGCCAGCTGCTTGCAGTTGGAGTGATGCTGCGGGAACTGTCCTTATCTTTCTGTTAGTGTGAGAGGTCATTTTCATGCAGCTCGCCTCTTTCAGTTCATGTTGGGGTCTAAGTCTATGAGTGTAAACCTTTTAATCAGAACTACAGCAATAGACAGGTATTTTTACCAAGATGTTTTTTCTTTCAGTGTATGCCTCATGTTGATAAGCAATAGGTGTTGAGTTGGCTAACTTGTGTTCAAATTCTACATCCTCTGCCTAGTTGCTAGAGCAAGTTACTCAACCTCGCTGTACCTAAATGTAATCTGTAAAATGGTAATAATATAGTACCTCTCTTATGGTTATTATGACAGTCTGAAGGAGTGACTGTTACCTATTTAAGTGTTAATCTGATCCAAAAACACCCTGACATAAACACCCACCCAGAATATTTGATCCAGTATTTGGCCACCACATAGCCTGGTCAAATTGGAACACAAAAATTAACCATCACAATTATACTACAGCCTGTCTAATGTTATTCCTTTTGTTCTACATAAATACTTTTCCTTTCTTCCTCCTTCTCTCACCTTCCCCTCATTACTATTTGTTTTACTTTGTAAAGGTTTTCCCAGGACACTTCCACAGGCAGAAGCCCTGGACAAAGCCTATCAGATAGACACAGTGATCAACCTGAATGTGCCCTTTGAGGTCATTAAACAGCGTCTCACTGCTCGCTGGATTCATCCAGGCAGTGGCAGAGTCTACAACATTGAATTCAACCCTCCCAAAACTGTGGTGAGTAGTTGTGTTGGAACTGCCTCTCCCTGAATTCTCTTGCCTTTAGGTATGAGTTCTGTGAACTTGGAAAGCTCCTGCGGGTGTTTCCTCAGGTTACTTGGGATAGCAGAGGCATCTAGACCACTCAGCTTGGTGGCAGAGGTGCTCCAGGAGCAACAGGAGTTTGTTATTCATGCTGAACTATTTATTAACTTTGTATTTTGTGCCAGGAAGTTTGTTAGGAGCTAAGGTGAGGGGATTTGGCTTGCAGATGAGATTCAAGGTCTACAGCTGAAGTGTTTTCTGTACATTTTGAATGATTTAGAGGCTATTTAGAAAACCTTTTAACTAAGAAGATCTACGAGTATTTGCCTTCTGCTACTGTAAGAAATACCTAAATAATCATGTTCAGTTATGGAGGTTCCAGTCCCATATCAGTTGGCCCGCTGCTTTCAGTCCTGTGTTGAGGCAGCGCTTCATGCTGGCTGGCCTGTGACACAACAAAGGCACGCACTTTGTGATGAAGGGTTGCAGCCATCTATCTTGGGTTGGATTCCATGTACTTAAAAGCTAGCACAGTTTTGTGCTTGCTGCTTACACAGAGAAGATATGATTAAAAATAATAAACTGCTTATAAAATATCTTTCAAAGATTCAATATTTGATAGAAGTATCTTCGAACTCCTATCTAGGGTATTGATGATCTGACTGGAGAGCCTCTGGTTCAACGTGAGGATGATAAACCGGAGACAGTGATCAAGAGACTCAAGGCTTACGAAGCCCAAACAGAGCCGGTCCTGGAATATTACCAGTGAGTTCTTGCTTTTTGGAACCTCTTTTACATGACAAGGCACAAAGTCCATTTTTTATTTTCCATGTTACAGCTAAAATACCAGAAGACCCATATTCAATTGGCTTAAGTAATAAAGGAAATTTATTAGCTTGTGTAACAAAGAATTCCAGAAGTAGGTTGGGCCTGTCAGTCCTAGGTTTGATAAGTTTTGCCAGTCTCTTTACTTTGCCTTCTTTAGTACTACTGGCTTTGTCCTCAAGGTTCCCTGTGACTGCAGACATTTGGTCAGAACAGGCACGGCTGCTTCTTTCATGAGGACTGAGGAGCCCATCTTTCTGTCAGTGTATAAAAGCTCCAAGCATCTCTCAGATTAGGCCAACTGAACAGCCACTGTTGTCAGGGCCTTAATATTCTAGGGGTCACTGAAGCAGTCACTGGGCCCAGGGGAAGGATAACTGACTAGTTCACACCTAGAGTCTTAAGCAGGCCAGTGTCACCCACATGCCTGCTAGGAGGCAACCCAAAGCCCTCTGCATGTGCCAATGGAGGATGCCTTAGCACTGAAGCATCCTAAGTGACAACTAACCTTTAGATCCCTTATTTGGCTAAAGGTCTTTAAAATTAAGCTTCTATTCTAACATGATTTTGATCTGTTCAGAGAATTCCTATCACCACACAAAACGGGTGCTGTGCTGCGTCAATCCCTGCTGCAGGCTCCCAGTCCTGCTGCCTAGCTTGCCCTGCCTCCTTGTTCCTTTCATTTGTTTGCTTGTGAGTAAGGGTTCTGTGTCAAGGAAGTAGTGCCACAGTGACAGCAGGCTCTGCAGCCAGAACGCTCAAATTCAGGTCCCATCTTGCTGTGTAAGAGAATTAGCTTTAACCTCTTCCTTAAACTCTGCCTATTTTGTCCTCTATGAGAATAAAGGCTTGAAAGTGAGTTAATAAAATTATGGCTGACATGCAGAAAGCACTATGTAAGCATTAGCTGTTATGACAGTAGTTACTGTTGTAATAGGGCTAAGTATGCAATAAAATCTGAAGCAGTAGTCTCCAAACTTTTACTAGATATTTCTGGAGGATGAAATGATAAAACAGTTGGCAGTTCACTTTTTACAGTAGCTATTGTTGTAATTTTGTGATTCATAAAAAGCCTGGCTTTGAGGATGACTAGCTCCTGTCACTCTGAGTAATGCCAGCAGTGCCAGCAACATAAACATTTTATAAGATCAGGCAGTATTAAATACAGGTCTTCCTCATTTAACTACTGCTTTCTGTTCCTGTGACTGGGTCATTCAGTGAATTGGTTGCTAAGTGAGGAATTGTATATACTATGTACATTACAATACTCAGAGCAAAGAAATGGTCAGAGGAAACTCCAACTTGACAGATTTGCTTTTATTTGCATAACTTATGGCAGTGCTATAATGTATTTTTTTTTAATTTTTAAAGAATACAGTGATTTAAAAAAACAACATTAGAAATGATACAAGATTTCACTAAACAAAGAAATAGGAATTCAACAATGGTCGCTGTATTACCTGATATTATCTTCAGATTGCTTGTTCAGATTACCAGATATGAATGTGTAAGATTCATTTAAACAAAAGAGACTAAGCTTTAAGTTAGAGTAAAATAAAACAATTTTCAAGAATTAACTGCTCCCTTCAAAAGACCAGCAGCAATCAACAATACAAATTATCCAAACTATTCTACATCCTTTTCTTCATCCCAGTTTTTCCTTCCCATTGGACAGTTTCTTTCCCTTTCTCAGTATCTGTTGTACCTTTTAGAGTTTAATTACTCTTTCAGGTTCTCACACTAGAGAGATAATATGATGTTTGCACATATGGATCTGATTTACTTCACTTACCAATAGTCTCTAGCTGCATCCATTTATCTACACAGTCTAGCTGAATAATACTTCATTGTGTAAAAATACCATCTTTTTTATCCATTCCTCAGTTGATGGCCATCTGGGTAGTTTCCAAGATTTAGCTATGACAATTGTGCTGCTATAAACATGGGTGCACATATACTGCTGTGGTATGAGGTTTTCAGTTCTTCTGGAAAAATACCCAGGAATGGAATAGCTGGCTTGAATGGGACCTCTAATCCTAACTTTTTGAGGCATCTCCATACTGATTTCCACAGTGGTTGTACCAGCCTGCACTTCCACCAACAGAGGAGGACTCCTTTTTCCTCACAGCCTCTCCAGCATTTGTTATTGGTTGACTTCTTGATGATAGCCATGGTATCTCAGCAGTTTTAATTTGCATCTCTTGAAAGACCAATGATGTTGAACTTTTTTTTCCACATATTTATTTGCCATTCCTGTGTCTTCATTTGTGAGGTATATATTCACCTCAGATGCCCATTTTTTGGTTGGGTCTTTGAATTTTGGAGGCCTGATTTTTAAAATTCTTTATATGTTCTAGATAGGAGTCCTTTGTCTGAAGAACAGTTGTCAGTTGTCTCCCACTGTGTGGGTTTTCTTTTTACTCTGCTGGTGATTTCTTTTGATGTGCAGAAACTTTTCAAGAAGATGAGATCCCAGTTGTTGAGTCTTTGAAGTATTTCCGTTGAGTTTGATTATTGTTCATGAACTCTTTATCTACCCCTGTGTCCTTAAGGTTTCTACCTACGTTCTCTTCCAGAAGATGTAGTATTTCAGTTTTAATAATTAAATCTTTGATCCAGCAGTGCTGTAATGTAGAGGTTACTTTTTGTTTTGTTTTGTTTTTGAAACAGGGTCTCATTGTGCAATTCAGCCTGGCTTGAACTCCCTATTTAGCTGATGTTATCATCAAACTCACAGTGATCCTCCTGCCTCAGCATGTTAAGTACTGGGATTACAGGTGTGCATCACCATGCCTAGCTTGTAATATATAACAGAATTTAAAACTACAGTTCTGTTGTGTACAGTTCACTTAGCAAAAGTTACAGTACTATACAAATAAGGTGCACAGCATAAGAAAACAGCATTGAGGCTCTAAAAACAAGATGTACAGAACTGTACAAAAAAACAAGGCCATAAGTCTGAACAGCATGCCTCAGATGTAAGTACAAACAGCTGTGAGGCAGGTAGACTGTTACACAAAGAGTATCTGTAGCACCTGCTGTGTGGAGCTGTTAAGGGAAAGTGAGAGAGTCCACGGAAGACCTGGGGCAGTCCTGTCTGCTAAGGCACCGATTGTTTGTGACTATTATTCTGTCATTGTTGTGCCAGGCCCTTGGTCCAGACATTTGGACCCAATTCCTTCTAGGCCTCAGGAAACTCACCTTTTATATGAGTCAGGGGACTAGTAAGTAGGGAAACAGTGCTTACCATGCAGTGTGATACATGCTTTTATTATTTTACTTTTCATTATATTTTATTTTAAATATTTTCTTTTATTTTAAATATTTTATTAGTTTTGTTTGTTTTTGGTTTTTTTTTTGAGATAGGGTGTTATTATGTAGTCCAGGCTGGCCTCAAACAGTAATTCCCCTGCCTAGCTTCTGAGTGCTAGGATACAGGTATGTGTCACCATGCCTGGCACTACATGCTTTTATTCATCAGGAACCTAACTCACAATGGCTTAAGCAAAAGAAGAATTTGCTAATCATATAATTAAAAAATTTCAAAGGTAGATAGATGGCTTGGCTTGAAAAAAAATATCACCAGGTATGATGGCACATGCCTATAATCCCAGCACTTGAAGACTGAGGCAGGAGATCACAATGAGTTCAAGAGCAGCCTGAACTGCATAGCTAGGCCTGGAGAAAGGAAGGGAGGGAGGGAGAAAGGGAGAGGGTAAGAGGAAAGAGGAGAGAGAGGAAGAAGGAGGGAGAGAGAGGCAAGCTAGCTAACTAAGTCATTAAGAGCCAATTTCAAGGGCCCATGAGATAGCTCAGCAAACCAAGCACCTGCTTAGGCAAATGCAGGGACCAGGGTTTAATTCATCACACACTGTGCCAGCCCAGCCCCTTAGTGACCTGCTGAGCCAGCCACCAAGACCAGGCATGGTGGCACACACCTGTAATCCCAGCACTGGGGAGGCTGAAAACAGGAAGATCACTACAACAAGCTGTGTAGTGAGACCCTGTACCAAATACACTAAAAAAAAAAAAAAAATCAGCTCCATTTGCAGGCATGTGCTTCAGTGGGCTCCCCTTGACACTAGCTTACTTCCTACCAGTTCAACTACCCATGCAGAAAAGCAAGCATCACTGCTTGTCTTGTGGCTGACAGAGATTAGCTCTGACCATGCCATGTTTGAAGATGCGGAATGGAGAGTCTCACTTGAACCTTATGGGGAGATTTCCAGTAGTCTTCAGAAGGCAAAATATGTTATTGGTGGGCAGACACCACCACCACAAAGTCTGAAGAGTTAGTGTGGCCAAATGTGAGAAGTTGGGAAAGGCTGCAGAAATGAATGGCATAGGTCCTTAAGAGATATTCTTTCTTTTCTTTTTCTTTTTTTTAAAATTTTTATTTATTTATTCGTGTGTGTGTGTGTGTGTGTGTGTGTGTGTGTGTGTGGCCAGCTCAGCCCACCAGGGGGCGGGGCTGGCTGGCATGTGGTGCTGGGGGATTGAACCGCGGTCCCTGTGCTTTGCTAAGCTTGTTCTAAGTAGGTGCTTTAGACCACTGAGCCATCTCACCAGCCCCGAGATATTCTTTCTTTCTAGGCTTCTTCAGGCTGTTACCTTTTGCCATCATTTCGTCTTTTTCTTGTATGTTCTCACACACAGAACTAAAGCTGGACTTAAGTGCTGAAAATAGCATTAGTAAGAACTTTAGTGTAGCATTATTTTACAATGCTGTCACATTATTTTTAATTTTTTCTCACCTGTAGGACATTAATAGGTCTATGTTTACAAATACAATGCTCTTACTCTTTGGAGGACTGTTAGAGCTAGTAACAGTCATTTTGTCACAGTAATTAAAATGACAAACATTCATTCAGGACATGATTCTAGGACTCACTAGAGGGCTGCAGATTAACCTACTTATGACACTGGTTTGATATGAAAGTGGCTCATAAGAGGCTAAAACTTGTTAGGCTTGTTCTCTTGAAAGTCTTACTAGATACCTGTGAATTCAGAAACTAAAGAGCTTATAATAGGCAAAGAAAATAGTGTGTTGACACAATTTCTCTCTAGAGCAGATGTGTCTTACAAAAAAAAAGTGCTAACTGTAGGAAATTTCATGAGGGATCAAAAAGAAATCCTTTTGTTCTAAGTGAAAACTCTGAAAACTTAGTAAGCTGCAGAGGTACACAGGACTCCTGTTTTCAGAAAATGGTAAATCATTCTTCACTTGCTCTTATACTGCCTGTCAACTCATGTATACGCAAAGGAGTGTTTGGGTTGGGAGCGGTGGGATTAGTGAGACTGGGAGACTGGAGGGCTGTGTGGTTTGAAAAGAAACCCCGGGATTCTGATCTCACTCCTTACCATCTGGTCCATAGGAAATGGGTAAGTAAAATGGACTCTGGCTACTGGCCTCATCATAAGCCAGACCAGCCTGCCCAGGAGAAATGGAAGAATCTAATGGGAAAACCAATAAAACTTAACACTTTCTATTCCCCTGTTAAAATTCACAAGGATGGATAAACAAACAAATCTCAGCAAAAAAGGATAATGAAATATTAGCTTATTTTGCCTAAGACATAAGTGGACAAAAGGGTGTTCTAGTGCCTAACAAGTCCCATTTGGAAACATGCCACCATCACAGTGATTTGGACCAAGTTAATTTTACAAAAGAGACACTATTATCAGTAACTAAAGAAAAGCCGAGCTTTTTAACAGATTAAATTAGCACAGTGCACACCTAATAAATGATAGCTGCTATTATTTTTGATGTGCCCATTTCTGTAAGCCAGGGGGCAAAGCTGAAACTAAAATCTAGGTTTTCCAATAGCGCTATAATTCCCTTCTCCTTTGATCACATGGACCTATACTTAATGAAACTCTTAAACCTTCGCTGTCATCTTTAATGAACAAGTTTTTTTGAAAAGGCTCATTAGGAAAACTTGGGCCTATGGATTTTTTTTTTTTTCTCCAATCTTTAGGAAAAAAGGGGTGTTGGAAACATTTTCTGGAACAGAAACAAACAAGATCTGGCCACATGTATATGCCTTCCTACAAACAAAAGTGCCACAGAAAAGCCAGCAAACCTCCATTACTCCATGAGAGAAAAGCACGTACCTAGTAAGATGAGCAGAAGAAACTCTTCTGTGCCTTTCGCAGCTTCTGTTTTCTAAAACTCAAGCATGTATGAATTTTCTGAAAATTGTTTTATTTCTATTGATTTGATTCTGAGTGTTACTAAAGATGTGCCAAATGAATCAGATAAGACCGATCTTTACAAGTTGTCTAGTATGTTTTATTCATTTGTCTTTTATAGGTGTACAATTCAAAAACACCAGGTATGTTAAAGCTTAAAAAAATGTGAAATTAAAAGAGCAGTTGGTAGTCATTTTTTTGTTCAGTATTTGATAATTCAAATGTTCACATTTTTCTGGAGAAGTAAAAAAGTTACATGTCACTTGCTTGGGGAAAATACAAGACTTTTGCAGTGATGCAAAAAATTTTTTTCTAGTCCTGTGGAATATGGTTTTGTGAGACACTGTATCTATAGTTTCCTGACATAAAGTTACAGAAAAAATGCAACCCGATTTATAGACGTTGCAAGATGCAAATTCATTGTTGCCTTTCCACTAATAAACATAAAGCTAGCTACATATGCCCTATTTATTGTTATTAGACATACTTTTAGCTTACTCAGAATTTGAAACAAAAACAATTAGCATATAAGAAATTAGCTTATTTTCTTTTGAAAATACTTATGTGTTGAGGGATATGATTTATGTAAAAATGACAAAATTTTTTGATTAGCACCAACAGTGAATGAGTTTCAATGGAAAATATAGGCAGGTTTTCAGAAGTTACTTATGCTAAGAAACAGGATCTACTTGTCAGTTTCTTTTTAACCCAAATTTATAATATACCTTGGCAAACAACAAATTATAGTACAAAGAAAAATAAAGTTGGCACAATGTAAAGCAAGCATGCTTCATAATTTAGGGCTTATAAATAGATCAGCCATGTCAGGAAGATATTCCCTTGATGGTAACACAACTACAATTAGTAAACAGGTGTAGCAACAAAAGGAATAGCTAGGTTAGAAAAGGATCAGAAAAGTAACCGAGTTTCCTAAAGGAGATCTTTACTCCCACTGAAGAAACTGCTGTCTGCTAGTGTTCACTGCCATCCTACATCCAGAGGAAAGAATTCTGCTGGTGTCCCCTGAGCAGCTGTTTAAAACATAATCCTGTTTCCTTAGTAGGGCAACAAGGATGCACGCTCACGCACTGTGCCTGGTAGGAAATGGGGCACCTGAGAAGCAGAGGGAAACTCCAACTGCTTTTTCCATGTGATACTCTTACTTTACTTGGTGCTGAAACAAATCTAGCAAGCACCTGTATAGGCTGTTAACTGGCCCTTTTAAGAGTTTGGCCCATTTTTTTCCAGACATTTAAATTTAGGTGCCAGCCAGTGGTGCTTATGTCCTGGGGGACACACTTACTTTTGTTTTTATATTTTTAAAAAATTCATTGTTGATCTTTCAAAATGAAGCAAGGCTTTTTAAAAGGATTAAGTCATTAGTTCTTTATAAAACTCTTATGCCTTATTTGAATGTTAATACTATATGCTTTCTAAAAATGGGAATTACCAAACACCACCAGGTTATCAGAAATACATTAATTTCTATTAGACTAAAATTTAAGTATGGTGGCTGTTACTTTGTCTTTGACAATTCACGATGCCCACTCTAGCCCACCTTTCTGCTGTCTTGACTTCTCACTGGCTTCATTCTAATAAACTATCTTAAAAAAAAGTGCAGAGGCTGGTTTAATTTTATGTAAGTCTTTTATCTTCTGGTGTGGTGTTGATAGTCATACTGGCTTCCATGACACTTTGGGAGACTTGCAATCAAAGAGAAAGGTTGAAGCATGCTATGAAAATTAAGATTCCTTTTCCCTGTGACCATTCCTCCCCTACCCCCAAAACAATAGTAATTTTGCACATATATCCATTACTTTGAGAAGTATGACATTTTTCATTAAAACAATTTCTGCTGAATGGGTTTGTGTCACAGACAATGTTAAGGACATCACTGTGGATTGCATCCTGCCAAACAAAGAATGCTGGGATGTCCATTATGAGTTATGTGCCACACAGAAATGTCTACAGCTGAATGTCATGGTCAGGAGCTACTGTACTTTAGTTAAAAGATGATGAGAACAGTGTCTCAACATATTACCCTACTTTCTCGAGTAATAGTCAAGCAAAGTGTGAGGTTGGAAACAGAAAATGGCAGTGGCTCCAATTTCTAAACCCCTCTCCCCCGCTACTTCCCCTCCCTCCTTAGCTATATGTATGGTGGCATTCCAGCAAAACATCTTGGGTCCTCTTGGCTTGGAAGGAAACTGCCTTATACTAACAGACTGTAATTAACTAACCTCATGTTACATCAAATTATTGTAATATGGTACTTGCAACCCAAAAGAATAAACTTGCATTTTTAAAAACTGTTTATAAAGTGTGTCTTCTCATTGACAAAAGAATGTCAATGATACACTGCAGAAATGGATTTCTTGCAATAAAAGATTTTCATCTTGGAAGTCATGGTTTAAAAATATCAAGAGTTAAAATAGCCATTCTTAAGATGTTGGTAGTAAAGGCTAACAGAGATCTATAGTCTCTCCCTCCCCAACCCTTTTTTTAAGCTACGATTGCGAGTTTTCCCATATATAGCTCTGAATAAAGCTAAATTATCATCTCAAAGTATAAATCAATCCAGTATGTCATATTTTTTCCAAAGGATTCTAAGTGTCTGAAGAGTAAACAACACTAATAATCATAGTTTAGAGAAACAAAATGAAAGATGTAAGAATTTTTAAGAAATAATTTCACACAGTATTTAGCAAACTTCAAATCTAATTCTTTAAAGCTTATGAGAATATTTTCATTTTTACATAGTAAGCCATTCATAATCAACTTTTATTATTTGTATGCTCATTAATTTACACAGTAGGCAAATATAAAATGAATCAACTTCTGAGAAGACCAAGAAGTAGTATGTATATGTCATTTACAGATGAGAACGGATGCACAAGGTTTAAGGTTCTCATTAAAATATGTATGGCACAGTGGCAAAATTGAACCATAGATAAGCAAAATTTCTGTCCCACATCAATTTAAGAAAATACACAGCCTACTCTGAGAACAGTAAATTGACATATTTTTTTCTAAAAATACTCAGGATCTACCTTAAACCTATGACCAATGTTTTCACTCTGCAAGAAATATACTTATTAAGCTGGTTTGGTGTTATCTCAGCACTGTGATGAGACTGAGGCAGGAAGAGAAAAAGTTCAAGCCAACTCTAGATAATTTAATGAGATCCTGTCTTAAAATAAAACACAGCCATGTTCTTTGGGCAGTGTGTGAATGATGTCTGAAAGGAGAACGCCTGACTGTCCTAAAGAAAAGTTACAGATTTGTGAGTTCATTAGGCAAAAACAGAAAATGCCCACTAATGGTACAATTGGAAGAGAATGTTGCCTGTTTATTTTTCTTAGAGTAATAATTTTTAGATCAGTATCATTAACTACCACTGACAGAATGACAAAAGAGTTAAGAGAATAAATGGATAAGTATTTGATTTTTAAAAAGTACTTTATTAGAAGATTTTATCAAGTGAAACAAGAATCTTTGTTGAATACTCTGATGCTGAAAATGTTCATTAATCAGTTTGGACATTCTATGGTTTAATTAGTTTAGGGAAAATTGTCCAGCCTGAAATAATGAGTGATCTCTTTGTTGAGTATACTCTTAAGAAACTGAAAGAGGGTATTTATTTTGGAAGGATTTAGTTCTCAGTTTTAAAGAGGACATTTTCAGAATGAAGAGGATATTAGCTATTCTTAGTACTTAAGTACTGTTAATTATGTAAGTCACTTAAGTGCAAATTATGGCATCGGCCAGTGGTTCCCAGAACAGATACAATCATACTTTTATACACTCAAAATACACAATATTTCCTATTCAAAGTAAAAAAATATATATAGTTAAATTTCTAAGAACTGTTCTTCAGTAATCTATTTTTAAAAACAATGCAAACCCCTCCAGGAATAGTTCATTCAGTTTGTCCACACTTCTCTAATGAATCTTCAGTCATTAGTAACCATTAAGCAAAATGAAAGCCAAAAGCAATGTGGAAGATTATAGGGCAAGTCATGGGGAAAAGTGAAATTGGAGGGAAACTGAGTAATAATAATTAAAAAGTGAGTCTGAAAATAACTCAAGTAGCATTTCTGTGAGAAGGGGGAATCCTCCTGTGTGTAGGTTTATTTTCTCCATCTGTTACACAGGGAAAACAAGAGCATGCTCCAGAATGGTGGGGGTGGGGTAGGTAATATCTTTCTATGACCAGAACATCAGGTTCAAAATTTTTAAAAAATCCAATCTGATTAATAGCACTATATAAATTAGTCAAACATTTTATTATAGACTATATATAAAAAGCATGAAAGATTTTATTGTGAAAATCAGGAAGACTGTGATGTTATAGAATTATGACTCAATAATTCCAGTCCATTTCATTTATATTAAGTGTCTAATTACCTCAATTAAAACAAGGTGCCAAAAAAGGCTAGTCACAGTTCTGATCCCCATATGGGTCCCTTAGTGTGGTTTTCTGAACTGAGACACATATTCCCAATCCCAGATGGCCCAATTCCAAATGTTTGCTACTAGTCTTAAAGGGTACTAAGTCAAAGCCTACACTCAAATACAATCAAAGCTCATGTTCCTGTCAGTTTAATCCTCAAATAACAAGGAGAACATAGTAACACTGTCATCTATTTCTAAATAAAATAAATCAAGTATCCTGGTATTTTTAAAGTAAATTATATAGGAAGCAGTAATGCTGAGAAGCATTCTATGGTAACAGCTAAAGTAGGAACAGTAAATGTAGCAAAAGCCATTACCACCATATGAAGGGTTCCCAGATTCTCAGAAATAAGCTGGCAGCTCAAGGCAGTCAGCTCTACAAGATGTCTCATGACTTTCACAGAAACCTTTTAAAAAAGCTCCATTAGAGTGAAACAAATAATAACCATAATTTAAAAAAACGTATCATTCTTCCTGTTTGTTCTTATAGGCCATTAACATTCTTTTTAAACTTATTCCCTGAGAGTCTCAGACTGTTAAGAAATTAAGAGTGAACTTGAAGTTTATCTTTCTAAAAATAACCAAAACAACAATACATAAGCCCATCATTTTTTACATTACTACAAGACTTAGGTGCTTGCTTCGGCAGCACATATACTAAAATTAGAAAGACTTTTTTTTTTTTTTTTGGTGGAACCGGGGATTGAACTCAGGCCCTTGTGCTTGCCAGGGAAGCACTTCTTCCACTGAGCCATCTCCCCGGCCCAAGCCCTAATATTAAAAAAGTCAACAAGGTAAAAATCAACTTCTAAAGAACAGTTTAGTGAGTATTTGGAGGGTAAATGTAATGTATTTAAACCACATTTACATCACTGTCAAGGATTTAACTGATGGTGCCGAAAATACAAATGTAGTATTTTAAGAGGAATGTTACAAATTTGTGCCACTCAGCTTGTTTAGTAAAGCAGATTACCAACTACTGATTTATTGCTTTTAATGAAACACCAGATTTGACAGTTAAATTACCAGTGGGACAAAAGTATATTTTTAATTATTTTTGTAGAGGACATGTACACATCCATATAAAAAGAGACTGTAGCAGATGCCTACTAGAATCAACCACTTCTTGTAAACACTGCATTTGTGCAGATTTTCTAACTTTGATTCCAAAATTGAGAATAATTAAAGGCAAAATTAGTAGCCAAAGGGGAGGTGGAGGGAGTCCACTTTGACTTTCTCCAACCTGTGGTACCACTCCCTTCAGAAAAAAAAAAAAAACAAAAGACCTAGCAGCACATAAAAAAAAGTTACAAAATGTTTCAGTACTCCATTTTCTCTCCCATCAAAAACAAACAAAAATAAAGTGCAGCACCCATAAAAGTGTCAAGAAAATAGCCAAGTTCTTCCTTTCTGGTAACAAAATAGCACTTGGCCTCAGCAGTCTTAACCAAATTATACAGTGTCCATCATTTTGGGTTCATCATCTTCTTTATGTACCACTGAATTTAAACTGCAGAGAGCTGTAGCTGTATTGATAGAATACTGAAGATAATCTGGATTCTGGGGGAGAGAAAAAAAGTGGGGGAAAAAGAACACATAAAAAAAGTTTTATGTCAGACATACAATTACATATTCCATTTCATTCCCTACTTCTCTGTAGTATAGCAGAATAGGAATGAAGATGAACCTGAGAGACTTGGGCCAAAACCCAAGACAATAAAGAATAGTATGTTATCACTTAATTCAAAGGAACATGACAAAGACAGAATGATAAATACAAACAGAAATGTAACACCACTCTTTTTTGAAAAAAATTATAATTTTAATGATTTAAATCCATGTAAGGGTACATTCGATGCTAATCTGCGTAATAACTTAAATGATAACGTTAAGCCTCCAATATAATTTTAAACTTACTAATTGTAACAGTAAATACTTAAAAGGCAAAACGTAAATAAAAGAAAAAAGTCCATTTAATGAGTAAAATAAACTTGAATGAGAATTTAATCTTTTGAGAGGCACATAGGCTCACCATTTTAAAATGTGACAAAAGACAAAAACAGGATTTTCAAACAGAAGGAAAACTCAAATGTTATGTATACCCATTTCAAAAACTGAGAACAGAAAACACAAATCTTTGTTCAATAAATGCAAAAATAAAACCATTATTTGTTAAAGAACAAGGGATAAGGACATAAGCCTTTCAGATCCAAGCCTTAAGAAATCCTCTCCCCAAGAATTCATTTTGCCTAAGTTAAGTTACTCAAGTTAAGTCTCAATATATGCCAGCTACTTTCACTGCTGTATTATCTTTCACATACTTTTATTTAGCAAGTACCAATGTGGAAAAACTAAAATCACTGACAGTCCAAGTGGGACAGATACACACTTCCCATCCCACAGGGAGGTGGGGTTTTTAAAAACTCCTCCTGATAAAGTACACTTACTGCTTTCTTTACTGTAAAAGCCAAAACCTTAGCTAGAATGTGGATGATTACTAAACAGGTCATTGTGAAAGTATCACCAATAAACTGATTACAGTCTAAAATGTGCATATGGACCTCAGTTCTAATTCTGCCTTTACTACAGTGTTAAAATCCTGAAAATAAAAAAATTCTTGGGCATTGGGGAGATAGCTCAGTAGAATACTCTTGCCTGGCAAGCTCAAAGGCCTGAGTTCAATCCCCGGTTCCACCAAAAAAAAAAAAAAATCTTCAAATAAAGTTTCTCTAACTGTAACAGAACACCCATGTCTGACAAAAGAAAACAAAAAAGGGGATATGCTGGGAGCCATGGTAGCTGACTGTAACAGAACACCCATGTCTGACAAAAGAAAACAAAAAAGGGGATATGCTGGGAGCCATGGTAGCTGAAACATTGGTCATCTCTGTGTAGGC
>NW_004524663.1:10344774-10363976 GCF_000260255.1 Octodon degus | reverse complement strand
AAAAAAAAAAAAAAAAATCTTCAAATAAAATTTAGAGACAGTTTATAGAATAACCCTAAAAGTAATTGTTAGCTACATCAAAGAGTCCTTGATTTAGTCCTCTCAAAACTAAAGATAGTAACAGTCTTTGGCTTAATTTATAAGACTGTGGTCAACTACAAAAAAAGAACAGCAAAAATATTATTCAAATGTAAGCTTTATTAAAAAAACAGTAAACACTCTTGTTACATTATCCCACTTTTCAAAAGCAGTACTAAGTCCTTTTCAGACAATTTGGGCCAAATTCCAAAGCCCTTCTGTATTATAAAGTCTGGGTTCCAGTTTTCCATGACAGAATTCTGAGTATTAAGAGTTGGCTGAAGAGATTCTCCAGTTTACTCACCTTTCTAAGAACTGTAAGAACTAGTATGGAGAAACCTAATCAAAAAGCAATCAAAGTCCCTAACCTGACACTTAAAATTCTCACTTAATAACATTCTGAACATTTCCCTTGCTCTTCCCTTGCTCCAGCGACTAGTTCTTGCTAAAAGCAAACGACTGTCCTGTCCTCTTTTTAGATTTAATTCAACAATCTGTGATGTCAGTGAATGAGAAGTGAAGTAGGACAACATTCAGGATCAGAATATTAGTTCATCAAGAGTTGAAAGTGGAGCAGCTTGTTCCTGTATATGACTGGAAATTTTCTGTCATTAAGAGGTTCTTTCAGCAACCTACTTGGTTCAAAGAACGTTTATGTCACTTATGTTTACTTATAGTAACCTGCATTAAATTTCACTTCACTCATCTATAAAATTGGATGAAAATGAACCATAGCATTGAGGTGATTAAAAATATGAAATGATATGAAAATATGAAAGTGTTTCACAACCTATAAATTGATAATCCAATAATACATTATTATTATGATTAAATTTTCTTCTAAATCTCTACACTGACAATTTGGCTTGTCAGTAGTTTCTCATTTTATCCTGATTCGCTCAACCAATCAATAATCCTGTGCCTCTAGGCACAATCTTATCTAGCCCTCCTTTTCCTTGGGCAGACTTGACCAAGATACCGAAATTCTCACACTACTAGGAACTTCTGTTAGCCCCACTAAGTAAGTCTTAACAAGCCTGACAATATCAACAACTCAAGTGTCAAAATGTTATGCGGTAGTCCCCCATGTCCACATCTCCATGGCTACAATGCATGCCTAGCAGCTGATTTCAATTGCTAATGACATGTATTAATAAGAACTTACTTCTTTCAAACCAGAGGAAGCCTTTTCACATAGGCTATTAACAATATTTTAATGTATATATTTTCCCTTTTAAATTAAGATTTAATAATATCGTTCAAGTCTCTTTATGACAATTTGATTTTATACGTTGGATTTGGTTTTTTTTTGGCTTGAGACAGTCTTGCTATGCAGCCCAGGGTGGCCTCAAACTCATGGCAATCCTCCTGTCTCAGCTTCCCAAATGCTGGGATTGCAGGCCTGTGCTACCATGCCGGGACTATATATTGCGTTTGACGGTGATTTAAATCATAAAGTTCCCTTGAGAATACTTACCTCTCTGTGTGCTATTTCTCAGGAACTGAAGTGAAATTATCAATGTATTTAAATAATGTTAAGAGATAATCTGTAATAACAGTATTCTTTACATGCCTAAGAGGGAGCATTACTAATTACTTAAAAAAAAAAAATCACAGGATTATTATTTGCATCCTTGAAAAATAACAGTTTTGATTGTGTTAGGTAAACCAACTGCCTTCCTAAAACACATGTAACTAGAATGGTAAAATTATAACATACGATGAAGAAAAATCTCAATTTGTACATTAGAAAGTTGAAAGTGTAAGACTTGCCTAATACTGACTTCTGAATGAGAATTTCTACTTCACAATGTGGGGCACAGAGTAAGCTGCTAAAGTCTGTCTAAAAATCTTATACCATGGAAATAAGAGATGACTGAAAATGAGAGATTAAAATATTACTACTAAAATCAACATGGGCAGGAACTGTCTAAAAATAATGTAAGCATAGTTCACACAATGAGATGTTCCTTAAGACTGATCTTAAGAAGTCTGTGATGACCAATAGGTAACCGTTAAAAATGTTTAGGTACCATCTTTTCCACATCAAAAGAAGACACAATTTAGTGTTTAAAGGCAGATGACATTCAATGCCAAAATATGGTATGAAATAGGATTAATGGTATTTATTTATATTTTGAGACAGGATCTGGCTATATAGTTCAGGTCACCCTTGAACTCACTATGTAGCCCAGGCTGGCCTCGAGTTCACAGCAATCCTCCTGCCTCTGCCTCTCAAGTGCTGGGATTACAGGCATGTAGCAACATGTCTGACAAGGGTTATCTTTTGAGGTAAGAACATGTTAAATGGTCAAGCACATGACATATGAGTAGTCCAAAACAACAAAATGTAGGTGAAAAAAATTGATAAAATATGTACTTATTTTTCAAACTTACCTGTGGTAAGGACTGTAATAAACCTATAGATCCAACAGCAGAATGGGGGACATGATTCTGAACTGTCACAGGTTGAAAACTTTGTGACTGAGAATAAAGTCTTACTCTTGACTTAAAAGCTTCAAGTTCATTTTTGAATGCTTCAAAATAACCTTCTTCCTCTGCCTAGAATACACACACATAAAAAAAAAAGAATCAAAGAGTATTATTTGAATTCTGGTGTGCGAGTGTGTGTACGACTAGGGATCATGCCAAGGCCTGAAGCTAGGCTAGTGCTCTACCACTGAGGTACATCCCCAATCCTTTTTTATAATTTTATAAGAGGTCTCAGTTAAGTAGCCCAGGGTGCTTGCAATCCTTCTGCCTCAGCCTCTTAAGTAGCTGGGACTATGTGCATGTGCCACAGGGCCCAGCTAAAAGATTGCTTTTGAAGACTTCTAGATCATACACTAAATTCTAAAGTAACAAAGATGGAGGAAGTAAAGTAAAGGCAAAGTGAATAGTTTAAATGTATGCAGAAATCACCAGGGTCTCCATTAGGCTCATGAAACTACTTAATTTATAAGAACATAATGATTGATTCATTCCATTTCTTTTTGCTTCAGTACAGTAAAACAAGCTAATAAGAAATATTCACATGAGGGCTGGCCAAATAGCTCAGTGGATTAAAGCACCTGCAAGCTGGCACAGGGGCTGAAGGTTCAATCCCCGGGCCTACCCTGCCAGGCCCGCCCCTGGGGCACACTGACATGGCAATTGAGACTGGGTGGGGTGGCACGCGCCTGTAATCCCAGCACTTGGGAAGCTGTAAACAGGCAGATCACTACGAGTCCCATCTAGTAGTGAAACCCTGAACACCCTGTAGATCCTTCCCTAAAAGTACAAAAAAAAAAAAGAAAGAAAAGAAAAAGAAACATTCACACATAGCTATAATAAAAAAAAGCAAGCCTTTGCATAACATATAATCAAAATATATGGTGAATGTTTAAACTTTAAAAATTTATTGCAGTAAAGACACATGTTCCTGCTCGCTATACCTATTGGTGATATATGCAGGACTATCCCACTGGGCAGTACAAACAGACCTAATCACTTTCACTGGTCTTTTTACTAATAAAATTAATAAAATTCTGCCTCATACGACAGTCATATATGTACAACTGGTGGTTCGATCCACCCAGCAGAGACATATGAATTATGGCCTCATCATGAACATGTTAAATCTCCCTCAAAACTCTCCCACAATAGTCCTCTGCCTTCCTGCAAGCCCATTTATCCCATCATTCTTGCCCCTTCCTGAAACACTACTAGAAGCTCGCTTTCATGTCTTTTAAGAGATGTGATCCAAAACTACAGTGACAGCCAACAGAAAGGAAAGGTTGTAGAAGCATTACAGTGTGTCCACATCCACCTTGCTGTGTGTGGTCTAGCACCATGCTTCTTCTTGCTCTTGCCCCAAATCAAAGCGACTATAAAAGGAAAACATTCTGAACTGATTCAGGACACTGAGGCAGCAAGAAATAAAGATTATAGAACTACTTAAAAAGTGGTATGAGGGGCTGGGGAGATAGCTTGATGGTCTAAGTGCCTGTCTGGCAAGTGCAAGAACCCTGGTTCGATCGCCAGTAATGCATGCCATGCTGCACCGTGCTGGCCACTGAAACCCAGGCATGGTAGCACACACTGGTAATCCCAGCGCTGGGGAGGCTGAGACGCAAGGATCATTAGTAAGACCCTGTGCCATATAAAGATTAAAAATATATATTAAAAAAAAAAGTGGCATGAATGATGTAGTGTTTGAAGTGAAGGGAATTATTATGAGGGGAATTAATTTTTTAAAACATTCATTAATGTTTTTTTAAACATTAAAAAAACTAGGTTTTCCCCTATAATAAATTCTAAATTTTTAAAAAATATTCATCATATTTTTCCATCACTCCATGTATTTCCCTTGTTTTATTTGGACCTTTCAGTAGGATCCATTTTACTCCTCTATCTCTTAAAAATAAAACAAAAGAAAAAAACCTTTTTTTCTGCATTTTAGGGAAAGGTCTACAGAGTGTTCAGGGTTTCACTACTAGATTGGACTCGTAGTGATTCTCCTGTTTACAGCCTTCCAGGTGCTAGGAATACAGGCGCGCCCTGGAGACAGGGCCAGCACTACAGGCCCAGAGATTGAATCCCTGGCCCCTGCACCTGCAAGGCGCTTTAATCTGCTGAGCTATTTGGCGGCCCCAAAACTTGATTAAACCTCTCACATTATTTCTATCCTCTCACTACTGCCAAACCACCAAGAAATATTCTTAAAAAAGTTTTAAATTAATGGGGGGGGGCACTATTACTTATTTCTCTGGCCTAAAATTTTTTATTTATAAGTGCTATGAAAACTAAGTAAAATTCAACTTTATTATGGGAATAAAGGAGATAAAGAACATGTTTATATAGGCTGTACCTGATGATATATACTGTTAGAAATTAAAACTAATTTTTAAAGTAATTAATAAATGAGCTCATTACATACTTCTATTAATTACTTTTCTTTTTAAAACAATTACATTTTCTAAGGCGAGGCATGATGCTGTGTGGATGTGGCTGTAGTCCCAGGTACTCAGGAGACTGAAAAGGGAGGTCATCTGAGCCCAGGAAATTGAGAGACAATATGGACAGACTATGTCTTAAAAAAAAAAGAAAAAAAAGTATTAAAACTGTTTTCTAAAATAAAAGAATAGGGAGAATAGTGGCACTTAACATAAGAGAGATGGATGTTCATATCTGTTTCAGCACCAACTTCTGTAGCTCACCCATGAGAAGATGAAAATAAAAATAAATGACATCATAGTATAATTATGAATATAGATATGACAGAAGGCCTCTTTAGAGAGTCTTAAAGGACCTTAGAGCTTGGTGGATTACATGATGACAACCTTTCTTCTAGAATATATGACTAAAAGAATTTCTGCATGTTAGATACACACTTGGTCAAATTTACCATAAAGTTTTTCAAAATGGTTGTTCTGCAATATACCAACTAGCAATGAATTCAAACTCTTATTGTGTTACCTCCTCAGCAAGTATTAAGTTATAGTAACATATTAAGTGTGAAATGGTAACCTTCTGAGACAGATCTATTTTTCTTTAACATGGCCAACATTATCTTGTTTATATAAACATGATCACTTTTTTCTAACTTAGAGCATAAGCATTTCCTTATATTAAAAATATGTTCCATAGATACATGTCTGTAGACAACATCTAAAAATCAAAATAAAACCCAGAACTTTACAAATTATTTCTCTAAGTGTTCAATTTTTATGTTTTCTATTTTTTCATTATAGAAATTTGATTTCTTAAAAGTATGAATTCTATGCATGGAACATCCTGTAACTGAACTTTGCTCAATATTATATCATTATTTGAAACAGTTTTGCTTTGCATTAGCAGGAAGTTTTCCACGTTCATTCAAGTCAGTCTCAATTTCATACATATGCCTCTTTTATAGCTTCTTTATGTCTCTGCATGAAGTTTGCAAAACTAAATTTTCTCAACATTAGAAATTCTACAGAATTTAGTCTGTCCCATTAAATAACAATGTGTACAAAAAAAGAAATCACATCTTAGGCCTAACTTTCCCTTTTAATAATATCAAATAACTACTTACTTTGGCTTTCTGGAAAAATAAACGAAAACACCCTCTTGGATCCACATTACAATTTTTGGCCATCTCCATAATAAACTGCATTACAACAGCTTGATGTGCTATTTGTTCCATTAGAGCCCCTTTCTGAAAGTAAAAACCAATCAAGTTGTAAGAAATACCTTTAGAAATGTATTTGATATACCAAGTTCAGTTTTAAATTTTTAGGTACTTTGATTTTACTTTATTTAATTTTAAGTCAAATACTATGTGGACATATAAAGAGTGTATTTGGTCATTTTTTTATGAGGACCAGAAAAATTGCAATTGTCTTGATTTAATATTGTAATTTCCCCAGTACCATACACACACACACACACACACACACACACACACACACACCCCCTGCAATTTGTAAATTCTATTTGGTTTTTAAATACATGACTTTGTAATTTTTAAAAAAGAAAAAGGGTCATTAAGTATAGGGTAACAAGAGTAATTGGGAGTTGGCAGAGAAAGTACAGTTTCCATATGGTAACAAACAACTAGAAGAAATTTCCCCATTAAACTCAGTAAGGTCTGAAAACAAAAATTCCTATTTCTATTCACCTTCCAGCTTTCATTTAAATACTTAAAACAAAAAACACCCAACAAAATACCACTAAAGTAAGAAATCAGAATTCCACTAAGGCTGCCAGAAACTCAAGAGTCACATAATACCTGTTCAGCTTCTAGGTGAAAACACCATAAAATAAGATATTTAGCAGTTTCTTCACATACGAGGTATGGATGGTCAGACAAAAATCTCTGACTGTCATCCCATCGACTCAACATACCTGTAAAAAAGAAATCATACAATGTTAAATATTTTCTGGTTTCCTGTAAGGAAAGAAAAGGCACCTTAAAAATGACTCTTTAAATATAATTCATATTATCTAAACAATATATTATGGTAAGAGCAAATGAAAAGGGATAATGCTCTTTCAAGCAATATCCAGTAGACTGAAAATAGCTTCCAAAATTCACAGAAAGTTTTATTTCAGATATGGGAAAATGTTGACACCAATACAGGAAAATTAAGTCAGTGTTATAAAAGTAAATATACCTGGAACCATTTTAGTAATGGTAGACACTTGTGCACATCTGTTTATATGCATAGTAAACAAAATTTTAAAATCTAAGTTAAACATACTGGAAAATGCTGACATTTTGTTTCAAGATGTCAAAAGCAAATACTATTTAAGATATATCTACATCTTAAAATTACTAAGAAATCTGGTCAAAGTCAGTATGATGAAATTAATCATGGAATTTAGAAAGTGCTGCATTTAAAAATTGTCTCTTTTTATGTTGCTGAGGCCTGAACTCATGAGTTCAACTGATCCTTCTGCCTCTGCCTTCCCAGTGGCTGGGACTCCAGATGTGCAACACCACACCTGGCAAGTTTACACCTTTAACCTTGTCTAGTCAGCTTTATACTTGATAAACTCAGTATTACAACACTGGTAGCTTTAGAATCTTCAGGTTTACCCACAAAAGTTTGGATGTTACAAAGAAATGTCCATAGGTCTTTTTCAATAACTTGGCAGTAATCTTTTCCTCTAGACCTAAAGTGAATTTCTGTATACACATTAAATTTCACATCAGAACACAATAAAACTGAAGAGAAATGTCTTACTGAGAACACAGTTAGCAAGAGAGCAATTGGTTCAAAATACATTACTGACTTATCCTTACAAAGAAAAGGGATAAAAGATTTTACTATTTTCATATAAAAAGTTTTAAGTTTCATAATGTTATTCCCCAGCACCTTGATGTAATGAAAGTATTTCCTCAGCATTTTGGCACAATGATGAGGTCATTTAAGATTCTGAGAAACAGAATGATTAAGCTGCTTAGAACTATGATAGAGTTAATAACTCCTTAAAATCACAGCTAAGGTAATGAAAGCATAATCATTTCTTATATGTGAAGCCATAAAATAAGTCCTAGGAAGCAGGTTTGCCTTCACTTTCTTGCACTTCTGAAGAGGTAATATTTCCAACTCTACCATCTATAGTGTGCATCACTTCTCCTTCAACTTCCCCATGACTGCACTATGATGCTAAGATTACTAAAATCATATCCATGTTGGTTCTTTATCATGAAAGATAATACAGAAGGGTTAGTAACACTCGCAGGGACCAAGGTGTAAAAGATTTTTTCATTACCTATGTAATAGCAGAGACAAAATTCACACGAGATTGAGCATAGGTATTTTGTATCTGAGAAATATCACTTGATTTTAAAAATAAGACACTGAATTAGTATGAAACTGAAAAGTTAACACGTAATCCTTACACACCTTTGTGAAAAGGGTATATGATTTTAAGACAAAAGTACTTAAAAGGACCAAAAGCTTAGTGGAACAGCAAATACCTGAAATTACTCATGTCAGTATGGAATTTGTAGACAAAGAGAGCAACAACAATGGCTAGGAAAACCACAGAGCCAAATTTCCTTAGGTATACAAGAGGACTACAAATATTACCTAATACAAAATTTTTGTGATTAAATGATACCAATTCATACAATGCACTTAGAACAGTGCCTGACGCATAGTAAATAAGTGCAATTACTCTAATAGTGAATAAGTTATTAATTTAACAATTATTCGTTAAGCTCATCCTCTGGGTAAGGATAATCCAGTTTAAACGTACTCATCATTTTCTCTGAAAAATATTGCTTTGACAAATTAAAATTTAATTTACTTTAATCCATGTATTTTCTTGGTGAACATCTCAATCTACATTTACTTATCAACTCTCACTATTCTACACTGGAGAGCTAAGTGTGATGATGCACACTTGTAATTCCAGCACCAAGGAGCCTGCGACAGCAGAAGTGCCACAAGTTCCAGGGCCAATCTGGGTGTTCTGGTTTGTGTCTAGTTGTCCCTGCAAAGCCTCAAGCAGTCACTGGGGCAGGCTTCTAGAGTTTACGATTAATTTATGATCCAATGCTGGCATTATGGGTATGAGTGCGGACAGCCTGAATACAACACAAGGAAAGGAGAGAGGCTTGCTAGTTGCTGCAGCCACTGCTCCTCCCTTTTGACTCTTGCTGTTTTCCACCTCCAGGAACTGCTGCCCTCTGCCATGTGCCACTCTGCCTTAGAGCCAGCTGAGTATGGACTGAAAACTCCACAAACCTGTGAGCTAAATAAACCTTTCCTTAATTTTAGGTGTCAGGTATTTTGTCTCAGAAATGAGAGAAAAGTAACTGAGACACTCAGGTACATAGTTCAAGGCCAGCCTGAACTGCAAAGTGAGAACCTGTCTCAAACACAAAACAGAAGAGCTGGGGAGAAAACTAGGTGGCCTAAGAACCTGCCTGGCAAGGACAAGGTCCTGAGTTCGATCCCCAGTACCGCGTTTCATGCTGACTCAGGATTCCAGCCCTGGAACCCTGGGCACACCATACTGGCCACCAAAACAAGGCATGGTGGTCTACACCTCTATTACCAGCAACAGGGGAGGCTGAGTCAGGAGGACAACTATGAGTCTGAACTGCATAGAGACCCTGTATCAAATTTTAAAAAAAATTTCTGCATTTGACTCCTAAAAATGGGGTGTATATGATTATCTTTCTACATTATACTTACAGAATGATATATTTTAACATCTTAAACTACATTATGCATCTTAATTTCATATATGTTTAAAATCTCCTGACTAGGTTGTAAATTCCTTGAGTAAAGACATATGACTTATTTTAATATTTCTCGAGTCCCAGATTTTCTTTTCTCAACTCAATTATCTACCACCAGATAACTATTTCTATTTCTATACCTGTACATAAATTTATCTTACTTGAAAATCAAATCTATCTTCTCTCCATTCTACATGCTTACTGGCTCCCATGTTACCCAATCAAGTACTCTAGAAATTCTTGACATCAAACTGATCACCAAGTTCAGTGGCTGTTACTATAATCTGTAAATATGATGAAGTCACAACAATAAACTTTTTTTTTTCTTTTTCTGCATTTAGGATAAGGTCTACAGGATTAGGATAAGGTCTACAGGATCTCACTACGTAGATCAGACTCGTAGTGATTCTCCTGTTTTCAGCCTCCCTAGTGCTGGGATTACAGGCACACGCCACCAAGCCCAGTTTCAATCACCCATCTCAACATGCCCCAGGGATGGGGCCAGCATGGCACACCCGGAATCGAACCCTGGCCACTGCACTCTGCCAAAGCAGGCACTTTAGTCCACTGAGCTATTTGGCTAGCTCTAAGAGATAATTATTATTAACAATAATGTATTTCTTCTCAGGCTTATTTTTAAATGATATGTAAACAAAAATAAAATATCATAATCTTACTTTCTTATTCAGTTCAGTTCATGTTCTAGTCAGGAGTACTTTCTATTAAATACTTTTAAAAAATAGGCTATTATGATTTCTTAAACCAATATGCATTAAAAGAGGTTATAAATATTAATCTTCAGTACAAATAAAAGATTGTATCAATAAGTTTTTATGCAAATGTGTATAACTTTTAATAAAATTTCCAGTGACAACATACCATACAGTTTCAAAAGATGCCGAATCACAGCTAACTATGTCTATAAGGGACAATGATGTGCTATGAAAAAACATCTCTAATGATCACAAAGTGATGTTACAGATGCAAATAACCAAATAAAGCTGCTTTGTGAACTTTAGGTGAAAGAAGGCTGTGTATCTAAATTAGTATTCTGTATTCATAAAGTATAAATCAACTATATTAATAAATGCAAATGTAGGAAAAAATTAATTTCAATGTTTCATAGTATTCCACCAAAACAGCTGTACCATTTACCATTAGAAAGTAAACTCCATCTAATTATAAGGGTAAAAGCAACACAAGAAAGCTAAGTCAATAAACAGCATAAGGGAAAGTTAGGAAGAACCCTAAAGAATGTAAGTATACATAAGACCATAGGGAAGCCCCTAGCCCTGCACAGCACTCACATACTCCAACTATCTTTCAAGAGTTTGAAATCCAGTCCAAATTTAATTAAAGCTGTTATCCCAGAGGTGTTTAAAGGACCATAGCATAGTCATCATTAAGGTAAATACTACTTTCCCCTTACTACAGTAAGTATAAATATACCACAGAAGCATTCACTTTCACTGACTTGCCTCTGTCCTCTATCCACTCTGTGCCATAACTTAGTCAATGGGAGATTCTGATGATCTCATCATCTCACATGACTATAAGGTGACCCACTCTGCTGATAGAACATGGTGAACAAGAAGTGGCAAGTACCCCAGATGCCTTGGTTAAGATATAGCATGCCAGAGAATGGAAAATAAAACACATGAAAATTTTGGGAGCCTACTACCTTAGTAAAATTTCTGTGGATCCAATGTGCTGCAGCAAGTAGGATATCTCCTCCAAAGTGGAAAGTCAATGTGCATTTCCACTAAGAAACAGGCACAATGTGAATCTGGGAGTGGCTATCAAGTCTGGTTGGGTTTGAACACAGCAAGGCTCTGGTTAGTATTACAAGATGAAGTACTAGAAGATCACAATATGCAAGGGCAAAACAATTGCTTATTAATCACCTGTGGACATCATGTCAGCCTGTCCATCAGCTATCCCATTAAATCCATAAGTTTCATAAACTAAAGGGTCATGGTGGCACAGGCTTGAGATTATGCAGACTCAATAGAATGAACTATCCTCATGAAAAATGTTTTAATATCACAATCCAGTAAGGCCAATGAATATGTAATTTGCTAGTAGCAGAAACCAATGCCAAAACCTCAATATGGCAGCATACATAGGCGAAGCTATCCAACCGCTGAGAATCAGGCTGAGTATCTTGTCCCATTCCATATTGAAGGGATCAATAATTCCTTATGAGAACAAACCCATTCTATATCTGGAATTGCCCTCTTTTCTTACTATGTTTGTAGCAGTAATTTATCAGTGGTCTTCATGAATTACTCACCAAACCTCACTATTTTTACCTCATTTTTCAGCAAAAGAAAATGAAAACCATGGGCTCATGAAATTCACTGTTCTTATAAACATTATTACTCAGAAGTAGCAGTTTTTACAGGATGATGAAAGGTTTATTAAAGAGTACAGGTGCATTACAACATCTTATGAGGTTAGAATATTTTCCCCTCACAAAATTGCTTTTGACCAAAGAACTCAGTTCACAACAAAAGTGAGGGTGTTTCTGTTCTAATTTCTGTGGGTGCAACGCAACTTGCCAAGAGAATGCCAGCTGAGAAAAAACCTTGCGGGACGCTGTCCTACCAGACACATCATGTGCTGTGAAAGAACCACCAGCTGATGTACATGTATTTTCCTACAGCAGAACATGAACCTATGAAGTAAGGGCTATAAGTGGGAATGGTAATCACATAAACAACTAAAAATCATCTGCAGAATTACTGCCTTTTATCTTTGACTCAATCTTCTATTTAAAAATTTTAATATCTGTCAAAAGGATTATTTACTTATTTTTTTCTAATTATAAAGAACACCACAATGATACTCAATAGAAATGTAAAGTTCATCTTCGTTTCTTCAGATACTATTCTGGAATTAAATGTACAGTTTATTTTTTTTTAAATAAGTATGAAAATATGAATGTTATGAGAAGTTGCATGAAGGGGCAAAATTATAAGTACTATCTACTATCTTTAGATAATAGAAGCATACATGAAATTCTATTTTCTATGATAAAGCCAGAAGAAAAAGATTTCAAATGCCAAGTAATATGTTCATGAACACAGTACAAATAAAAATCACATAGCCAGGTATAGTGGTGCACGCCTGTCATCCCAGCACTCAGAAGGCTGAGGCAGGAGGATCACTGCAAATCTAAGGCAAACCTGGGCTACATAATGAGTTCAAAGCTGGCCTGAACTATATTATCAACACCCTGTCTCAAATAAACAATCATATTTACCAAGCTAACACATTACTGGGGATCAAAAACATATGCTTTGAACCCAAATTCCTAGCATTTCCCAGTAGCATTTTCACTTGGGCAGTCTTAGATTGCTAATAATTCTTAGAACACATCACACTTTTTTTTTTTTACTTTACATGTCTTCACGCTACTGCCACTGCCTTGTCTACATGGAAAACTACCTTTTCCTCACAAAAATAATCTGAGAAGCCTGTTTGGCATGCTTCCCCCAAGAGACAATAATGTCTGAGTTCTTTTCATATACACTTCTATTACAATATCTACAGAGTAATACAGTTTAAGGTCCTGCTCATAATACCTGCATCACATCCAAATCTTAAAAAAAAAAAAAAAAAAAAGCAGCTAATCTCTTATCCACAAAATAAGGAGGTATCAAGAAAGCAAAGAAGAAAAAGAAAAAAAGCAAAGAGTAGTTGAAAAGTGGAAAGACTTGACTTAGAGGGTTAGTATTAATAGATTAAATTTTGCTTCTCTTTCAATCTATTTTTTTATTACCCAAAACAGGTCTAATACAAGATCTGTACAACTCTATCAGTAATAACTTATACCATGGAATGCGCCCTGTACCTTCTTTTGAGCTCCCAATTTATGATTTTTTTTTACACCAATACATATAATATCAAACATTACAAAGAAGGAAATTCAAGTAGTACGCACCAAAATGTCTGATTTTTTGCTCATGTTTCTGCATGAATGATTTTGACTTATCTTCATCTTCTGTTTCTTTTCTTTTATCTTGATTAATAAAACTCTGAAAATTTTAGAAATTAAAGTAAGATTTTTTATTCTAATTCGATTTTCATTCTCAGATACTGAGTGCCTATCAGTCCTGCCTAGAGGCAATATAGATGTGATACAGTATGATTATATTACATCACTGTTAAACCCTTCATTAAAAAACTGGAATTTTTCTTATTTAGGAATTTTAGTAGCTTTGATTAAAACATGATATACATTGAAATTTTTAGATTTATATTAGAAAGTATACAGGAAAAACAATCCTTTGGTTAAGCAGAACTGCTTTATTATATAGACTATTTACATGCATCATTTATAACTGCATTATTCAATTTCTATAAATGTTTGCAACCCTAATCAAATTTTTAGATCTGATGCTGGAAATAAATTCAGAAGTTCGAAGCATATAAAAAGTATACCACTATCAATTCTTTCAGAAGAGATAAAATAAAGTAAGACCTAGGTTGCATTTCCACTTATATTTTCTCAAGAGAGGCTAAACACTTTGATTCTTAAAATCAAACACAAATTTCTATTAAAGAAGTGCTTATTTCCAGTTAAAACAAGTTATAAAACAGACCAATAATAGTTTTTATACAGCCAGCAGAGCTGGCTAGATAAACAATTCCTTGGAACATTCTGTGATCAGTTTATACCCTGATATCATCATTGCCAAAATGAAAAGTACAAACTAGCTTTCTGCCATTTATAATCAGGAACCAATAAAAGTTTACACATTTCAAAATAAAAGTATTTTGCTTTTACATACATTCTGCCATTTAGACCAGCACTGGTGTGTATTTTACACCTACAGCACATCTTAATTTGAGTTAGTTATATTTTTGTAGCACATGTGTCAGTGGCCACAGAGTTGTACCTCAGAGATTTAGAACAGTCCTTGCAAGTCTCAAGCTCCCAGACAAAACCAGTATATAACTGCGAGGAAATTATTATATAAAGATAGTCCTAATTCATTTATAGGCTGTTAGAAATTAAATTTAAAGAAACTAAAGCAAGAACAAACTAAAAACATTTTCTTTGTGATCACTGTGCTAACAGACATTAACTTTACAAAATAAACATTGCTTTGACCATTTCCTCTCGTAAGAAGAAATTATCTTAAATAATTTTGGGATATAAATGCAAAGTCAAAATAAAGTAATGCTTAAGATATACTGAGAACAATATACACACAGAGGGAATTAGAGAAAGATCCTATTGTGGGGGAGAAAAATGTGCATGAATTAGTACAGGTACAGAGAAAGTCTAGGAAGATACTGTAAACATATTATCTTTGGGAAATGAAACTAAAAGTAAAGAGACCTTTCAATTTCTATTTTACTTATTTATTTTAAAACAAGCATGTTATACTATTAAATTTTTTTCTCAAAAAAGAAGGTACTGATACGATAGGGCCAGTGGTGATACACATGCTACTGATTGCTACAACCAAACCAGACATGGTTCAGAGTACTCAAGGAGGTGGGAGTGGATGACAGGAGAGCAGAAACTGGTAAGCTATAGAATGAAAATTCTGAATAATAATGGTTAATGATACTGAATGCAGACTTAACAAGAATGAGTAGTTTCTTCCCCAAACCTGAAGGTTATGTCTGGTATAGTACAAAGAAGTGTGCTTTTATAAATTAGTAGAAAATGACTGGATTTCATTGTCCCACGAAGCTACAAACTGAAGACTTAAAACACTTTTAAAATCTCAAATTACATTACCTTAAGTGAATATTATACAAGTGTATCTGTTAGAATTTATACGTAAAGTTTGTACATCTCAAAATGTTAGCTATAAGTTTTAAAATTAAGCAAGCAAAGATATTGGGAGTAAGGGAAAAGTATAAATGAATGAAAATGGCAGAAAGATGACAGCACGTACTACACGGGACTTATCTGTTTACTTGATGTATCTGGAAACTTTCCATACTACAAAGGCTAAAAAAAGGTCCATAATCACTCTATGTAGTATGTCCCTGGTTTATTAAGGAAAATAGTAACATGTGAAGGCCAGTCTTTCTCTGTGTAAATACCATCACTTTGCAGGGAACACTAACCATACATAATATACAAAATACACTCTGCCAACTGTTTCTTAGACATTTTGACAAAGTGAAAAAAATAAAAATATGTGTACCTATCAGTGTGTTGGTAGACTTAGTTGTAATTGCCTTTCCAAAATAAGGACTAACATAGCTACTATTCCTCAATATACATATTATTTTATTCCATGTTAAAAACACTAGCTCATAAAAAAAAACACTAGCTCATAAATTTATTGTCTTGCTTTTCTCCCTCTTTTAATGTATTTCAAAATCAATCTCTAGAAGTTATTTTTAAATGGCAAACGAATGCTGGGCTTTCAGTAGTTTGGAAAAAAAACGTGATTTTAAAAGCTCAGCCAGGCCAATGATGTCCATTATTAGTATCTATTATCCCCATTAACAATGGACATAATTTTCATTATAAACAGAGTCTTAATAGAGGATATTCACACCTTTCTTCTCGTTTTCATCGAGAGAGAGTCTTGCTCTATCTTTCAGGCTGGCCTGGAACTCAGGGCCATTCTCTTCCCTCAGGCTCCAGTGCTGGGGTTACAGGTGTGTGCCACTATGTTGGCATTTGTAACTTTCTTTGCCTTACCTAGTCTTTCAGTCTCAACCATGAATTTCGTAGTTCAGATTTAAGAAAGGTACAGCATTTAAGTAATTTAAATACTATCTTGAAGCTGCCTGCAAATTTTCCTGTTGTTTTTAGCTGTCAGTATGGTCATTATTTTTGGAATACCTATCCTTATTCCTTGCCTGCTCTGTTTTTTTCATTCTTTGTCCTTGACTGTGCCATCTTTTAACTTCCTCCTGTTGGTGGATTGCAGAGCACTAGCCACTCTGTGCCTCACCCCTTTTTCATACTAAATCTACTTAGAGTTATTTAATATTATGAAACATTTTACACTGTAGTATATACAAAGACTTGTTCATTAACATGCAATAAAAGCTTAGAAATTTTAGTTTTTATTTCTTGGTTGGTAAATATGGTTAACTATGGAATATATTTACTGCCTCTAGTTAATGTCATTTATAGGATGACTAACTCAAGAGTAATGTATGATCTGTAAGTTTGTTTAAAAGTGCATGTTTTCAAAGGAACTGTAGAGAAGCAAAAAAAGCCAAGCAATTTCATTACTACATTATACTAATCAATCAGTGAGCAGTTGGTTCTAGGTTTTTTCTTTTTCTCTTTTTCAGTACCAGGAATTAAACTCACAACCTCACAATTGCCAGGCAGGCCAGGTGCCACTGAGTTACATCTCTGACCCTTAGTTCGGCAGTTGAGAAATGTAGAATGAGAATCAGCAATCCAAGCAGTACATTTTTTACTATACTCTGTACCCAATGAGGACATTAATTATGATATACAACGGCTCTGTTTTAGGCCATTATTTTCCTTTTCATTTTTTGGCTCTTTAGAAACTTGAATACTTGGGCTCATACATGATCCTGGGGGCTTTGCCAGTCAGCTCAGTTGTTTAAAGCACTGCTTGGGCAAATTCAGTCAGGTGCATAATATGGCGGTTTGATTCCCAGCTCCAGAAGCTGCACCAGTCCTGCCCTTAAGGCACCCGGAAGTCACCAGGAAAAAACAAAACAAAACTCCATGATCCTGAGTTTTGCTATCCATTTAAAAGTAAATATTTTAAGGGATATTTTGATTCTAAACATTATAAAAGAATCAGATTTAATCCATCGCTATGTTATCAAGTCACTTTACTTTTCAGTTTCTTCATTTATAAAACAAGGTTGTTGAATAACAGAAACTCTAAAACTGATCATCGAAGTATGGGGTACAAAATATGGGATGTGTGTGGGGGGATTTTATAACCTTGATTTAGGTATTTTCTCATTCTGATAAATTTCTCAATTCTTACAAGCATTTTGTAAGTGCTTTTTTAGGTTTGTACAGCAGTACACATGAATAAAACAAATATTTGAGACTGGTTAAATTAAACCTGCCTGTGACGGCTAAGAGGGTAGCTCAGTTGTTAGAGGGCGCGCCTAGCACAACCTAGACCTGGTTTAATCTGTAACAATGCAAAAACAACAACTCCTTTCAGTCTGCAACTTTAGAGTAAGAAGTTTCAAACTTGTTGGTTACAGTTTAAGAAACACATTGCATTTTGTAGCCTAACATGCATATCCATATCCAAAACAAGCTTTTTTCAACACAGTGCTGACCTCTTTAAGTGGAACACACTCTCATCTTTTCTATTTTCTAGTTAAAAAAAAAAAAAAAAAAAATGCTGCTTGGAATGCATCAAATTGTTTTCACAATGTAAACTGCTACAACTCCAGATTGTGAAGGGCAGTTCTTCTATACCCTTCAAGCAATAAATACTGACTTCAGTATACATTTTAAACCCCTTCCTTCAGCTATAAAACTAAAATAATAAAACCTGTATGTTTTTGTGAAACAAAATACTATTCTTAAACTACTAATTTACAAAGTACTATACTATTTAAGAGCAGAAGAACCTAAATTATTTCTGGAAGGTCCTTTCATTTCCAATGCTTGTAACATTAAGTCTAGATTATGCTAGATTACTAAATCCATATGGTAAAGACTTTTATTTAATAAATCTAATAACTAAACATGCATGTTTCAAAAAATGACAGCAAGATGAGACCACTGCAACATCAGAAATGTCCTGTAACATTTGAACTTGATGTACCAGACCCCATGCCAGCACATTTTTAAGACATTATCTTATTTAATCTTCAAACCTACCCTACCCAGTTGAAGAAACCAAGGCTCAGTGGTGGTGACTTGACCAAGGTCATAAAATCATGTAACAAAGCTCAGATCTGTCTCAAATCTGCTGCAGTGTGCCACACACTACACTGCAGCCGTATATTTGTACTAAGAACCATCCAAATTAGACCCTATTGTGGGTACAGTTTTCTATAACAAGCACTATGTCAACATTGAATACTGCTTACAGAATTCTGCTGCTTTGCCATCAAATATGTACAAATATGTATCTTTTTATATAGAACAATGAAAGATCATACCTTATTAAAAACATCCTTGCTAATGGCATCCATGTTCCAGAGGCACATCCTCTCTCTTTGTACTAGAGCTGCTTCTTTCTGTCGCCATTCTTCCTCCCGCTGCCTCAGTTCTGATACTGCTGTTTGTGCTTTGGCATATTCCTGATCCAAGGACTCAGAGTTATGCAGTGCTAAACTACCAAGTTTCTGCTGAGCCTCAGCAAGATTCCATTTGCATGCCACAGAGCTCTTCACAAACTCTGTCTGTTTTTGGCAAGCCAGCTCAATTTCATGGCTATACATCTGGATGAAAAAAAAA
>NW_004524663.1:10338833-10343939 GCF_000260255.1 Octodon degus | reverse complement strand
CCCGTTGTTATCCTAGTCATAACAGGCAGAGTTCTTTATATTAAAAAATACCAACTGGTTCTACCCTAGTAATTGTGTTTCTGTTCCATTCAGGAGTAGTATCTAATTCACTACTATATTAACTGTATGCATGAAGCAATGTGAGATGTTTAGTTCCTTATATTCTTTGACTCAATAAAAAAATCTAAAGGTACATTTTTTTTTTTTTGGTTCAAATATAGACCAACTTCAGACTGTTGTACTTTCCTGAATAATTCTCTCTCCAATTGGTTCCCATATCTGCATCACTACACAAGCTCTTATAATTTTACACCGAATCTAAATAACCTGCTTTATCCCAATTTCCTTATACTTCAATTTGGCAATGTTGCCTCTAGGTGACTTCTGTGTTCCAAAATTCTGGAATCCCAAAATGTTATTTAAAATTCATTTTCTCCTCAGTCAAGTAATGCATATTTCTATAGTGGAGGTTTTAATGTAATATTGAATACTACGGTACTTGTTCTCTTATCAACTTTTATTTTCTTTGTGGTGCTGCATTGAACCCACAGCCTGCATACTAAACTACATTCCCAGCCTCTCTCATTTTTTTACCTTGAGGTAGGGTCTCCCTAAATGATTAAGTAGTCATTATACCCAGCTGACTATCAGATTCTTGAGGGGCTAGAAGTCAATAAATATTCCATGAATAAATCTCTATTTCCTGAACAGAATGGTGGTAGTAAGGACTTCTGAGGCAAATAGCAAAGGGGGCCCCTATTTCTTGGCCACAGTTTCAGCAAATTCAAAGTTTCTATTAGGGTAATTTGAACGCTGTTGTTATTCTGATACTTTATGTACTCGATCAGCAGGTTCAGCGCCTAGGCTATCGAACGTCCCTAAATAAACAAGTAAAACATTTATTTTTACTCTCTACTATCTTAGAACAGAGTAACTATAGGTCATATACTAGGTTTAAAAAGTGGACCAGGAAAAACAGAAAATATGAAGCTGTAACTTAATCTACACGACAAAGTCATACCAAAAAAGGTAATATGGTAACATAGAATATCTTATATTTTCAAATTATGTGGCAACAAATATTTACTTCTCAAAACAATCCTCAAAATGATTTATATTTAAATTCCTTCCCAGGGCCTGGGAGACAACTCAGTGGCAAAAGTGCCTGCCTGTCACACATAAGGTCCCAAGTTCTATACCTAGTACCGAGGGGGAAAAAAAAATTTCTTTCCACAAACTACCCAAACACAATTTGGGAAAACAATCCAATGTGTTTTTAGTTGATTCAAAAAATGTTAAGTTTTATTTTAATTTATGAGCATATCCAAGTCCTAAAGGGGCATAATTACACATTGCCATAAATTCTGAAAAGAAACTGTTAGCATTAAAGTTTACAAGTGTAACTTTACATCAGATTCTCAAAAGGGATCTCTATATTCCAACCTGTCTTGACATTAATTAGATCTCAAAGCCAATAATCACTTATTATACTCTTTCAAACTTGGTAATAATTAAAACAAAGCTATAATTTAAAAAAAGAAAAAAAAGGATTTTTTAGCTGAGTGTGAAGGCACATGCCTATAATCCCAGCACTGAGAGGCTGAGGCAGGGAAATTGCAAATGCCAGCCTAGCCCAGGCAATATAACAAGGACTGTTTCAAAATTTAAAAAATTAAATTAAATTTAAAGGCTAGAAACATAGTTCATGGTGAAGGCCCCTGGGTCCAATTCCATTACTTCAAAAAATAAGTAAAATAAAAAGTTTAAAGAGTTTTATATGCCAACTGATCAGATTAAGCATTTCACTCTTTCCCAAGATTTCAATTCAAAAATGGAAGTCCTAAAGCCTGCAAGACAATTTGGAAATAAACTCATGAACTTAGTAATTATTTTTCAAATTTTAATACCATTCAGGGGTAGTCTCAGCCAAACAAAATTTTCACAGAATGGACAGGGCAATGGATGGAAAAAAATACTAGTCTAGCTAATGTAAATTCTGGTTTGACCCTTTCACTGAAAAATACTACATGGCCTAAGGAAAATTACTTTTAATTATGGAGATAAAACTATTCACTTGTAAAATTCCTTTCACTCAAAACAAGTTTATGAGTGCACAAGTAAAAAATTAATATACTGACACTTTTAATTTCGAGTTTCTCCTATCTTTTACTCTTGGGATTCAATCACAATGCACTGAAATTAGAGACCTTTTCTTTTCCCTCATATCATATCCTTCAAAACTGACAACAGCAACTGCTATTCATTCTTTCTCTGTACCACTGTGGGTGTTGGTATTTTTTACATAGAGATGACACTAACAATCCATAATTAGTGGGTGACTACTGACCCATCAACTCCTATGCGGCCTCACTTTTCCAGTGACTGGCTAAGGTACAATCTGGTTATGAAACAGCATTTTTTTTTTTTTTCCCTGTGTAAACCTGGCTAACTCTGCTAGCTGAACATAAACTGGCAACCAATTTAAATCACTCACCTTCATTTTCATCTAGCAAAAATGCGTTTTTTTATAAAGTCTATTAATTGCTACACTTTTATTGGACCCTACTGTACAAAAAAACCTCATAGGCTGACACCTAGTCTGTGATCCCGAAGTATGATCCACAACACACTCAGATTAAGGGGTTAAAATCAGGACAAGGTGATGGGAATACCGAAGCATCCTGTAGGAGAAGGCAGGAAAGCTTGGCTGAAAACCACAGGCAGCATCAGGAACCCGAGGGAGAAGCGGGAATAAATGGCAAATCTGTGCCTGCATGTTTTTATTGGACAATGCCACGAAGCAAAACTAGTTAACAAGTCGGTAAGGGAAAGATGGAGATGTACGCCAGCATCAAAGGCCAAGTTTACAGACTGCTCAGTCAGTGTGGGAGAGCGAGCAGGACTCGGGGTAACGCGACGGTGCAATCGCCGCCAGTGCCCATCAACCGTGCACAAGGACGTCGGAGACTAACAGAAGAAACGCACGGCAGGACAAAGGGCCAAGATTTCGCCCCGCGCGAGACGCCCGGTCGGTAGGAGGGGGTGGCGGAACGGCTTCCGAGGATGTGGAAGCATCACCCAAGGTGGGGAAAATGCATGCGCGGAGGGACGCTGGGGCTGCACAGGCCCTCATCCCCTCTCCCCGAACCCGCTGCAACAGGGCGGGATGGCATCGGGCCTCGGGTCCGAGGGGGCTCGGCGGGCGCAGCCCGGGCGTTAGAGCGGGTCTGGAGACGCGACGCGGCCCTCTCGGGGTTCGGCGACGGCACAGCCCTGTCCCCCGCCGAACACCAGCCCGTCTCACCTGCGCGTCACCGCCCGGCAGCCGCGGGCAGCGGGGAGACGCGGGGGACACGTCCAAGTCACTCTCCTCCTCAGCCTCACCCTCCACTCGAGGGAGGCCCCACGGTCCCGGCGGCGGCCACGGTTGCTCCATGTCCCGCTGGCCCTAGCCCTACAAACGCCACCGCCAAAGGACTCGCAGTGGACAAAACCTGCTGCACGGAACCAGCCGCTTCAGCTGGTCGGGGCCGTTACCCAGAACCCCTCTGCGGGGCGCAACGCCGACGCACACCTCGCGCAGGCCCGGGTCGCGCCACCGGCAGACGCCGGAAGAAGAAAGCGGCCGTTTGGTGCGTCACTTCCGGTTAGGGCGTGGCCGCAGGGGTTGAGGTCTAGGGCTAACTTTCAGAGCTTAGATCTTGACTTTTACAGCTTTGAGCACCCTAGCTTTAGCTTATTGGGGTTGTGGGTGATGAGATGTTTGATAGATAGGGCCAGATACTTGTTCGCTCGTGTTTTGTATTTCCGAAACTGGATCCTGACTGCTTGTTTAAAACTGCAAATTCATCCTGTACAATTGATGTATAAATCGAGGTCTAAGACGAGATGGGAGGGTAACAGTTTTAAAAAGCAGAACCAGTTTTCCACTCGTCCAATTACGGACAAGAGCTCTGAAACACTTGGCTGAAATGAGGACAACTCGGATAAAGTGAACATAGCTCCAGCACAGTAGGACGAGTACCTTCAAAAGATTGGGGAGAGGGTCCCTGTAGTCCTCCATGTCTTCTCTAATCCTAAATGTTTGCCCTGTCATTGTTCCCTTTGTTAACAAAGGAAAGAGAGAAAGAGAGAAAAAAAAAGGAAGGAAGGAAAGAAGGAAGGAAAGCAAGCAAACAAGCAAGCAAGCGAGTGAGCCCACTGGCCTGAGGTAACACATTTCAAGAAGCAGGAGCTGTCTAAAGGAGTCTTAACTTGAGAATTTGCAGGTATAACAACCAGGCCTTGACCCTCTACTTATAATTAAGAGACCCAGATAAGAACAAAGAAATGTCACTTTCTCAGTCAATTAATGTTTGGAGTTGGTTAATAGCAAATATTGAGCAAGATGTGAGCAAAGGGAGGAAAGTCTCTGACAATCTTTCACAATTAGTTTTCCTCTATTGTGCTGACAATAGTTTCCGAAGATGTATAATTTAGTATTAATTACATATATTGAGAAGTGCTGCACTTAAATTTTTTGAGTTTGGGGGTCAAAACCAAAGGAGAAAAGGAAGGGAAAAAGAAAAGCCTGGAGTGGTGGCACACACCTGTAACTTTTCAATGAACTAAAAGACACTAATAATATAAATCAGCATATATATTAAAATATTTTTGAAACTATGGAATAGGTAATATGGGGGAACATCTAGAGTTCTCCCCACTTCTTTGTACCTTCTATTTTACTCTTCATTTGCATATATATACACTTTGTCTCATATAAGAGAAACCATGAAATATTTAAACGTGTCTAACGTATTTTACTCAATATTATGTTCTGCGGCAAGCAGGCACAGGGGCAGGGTTTGATCCTCAGGCCTGCCTTGCAGGCCCTGCCCTTGGGGCTTGCAGAGCCAGCAGTTGAGACTGGGTGTGGTGGCTTGCGCCTGTAATCCTAGCTCTTGGAAGGCTGTAAACAGGTGGACCACTATGAGTCTGATCTAGTAGTGAGACCCTGAACTCCCTGTAGGCCTTTCCCTAAAAACGTAAAATAATAATAATATTATGTTCTGAAGTTGCATCTATTTACCTACAAATTCCTTAAGTTTATCTTTCTTTATGGAGGAA
>NW_004524663.1:10324720-10336923 GCF_000260255.1 Octodon degus | reverse complement strand
GCTTTGGGTGGGACTATTTATAAGTAAAGATATCTCATGATACTGGAAAATGATTAGAACATGCAAACTCATACAATAGCTTTCGTCCACTTCTTAAAGGGTCCAACCACAGGAAAAGCCATTTAAAATGTTGGTAGATTTAAGAAAGTTGGAATGTGGGCTGTATTGAATTGGGCAATAATTTCCTCAGACCTGGCGCAGAGCTACATTGCACTTAGTAGATTAAAGCAGCAGACATGATGACATTGTTTAAAAACAATACAACACGTCAAATTTCCCTTATATCTATAGTTCAGTTATGTCCAAACATTCCCCATATAGTCTCCTGCCCAGAAGCAGATCACAACATAAGGCCAGAGACACAAAGGCGAATGCTGAAGATCAGAGTTACAGCATGGATCACAAGTCTTCATTCAAACACACCCCAGAGCTTTTTTTTTTTTTTTCAGTTTGTTAGAGTGTTTTATAGAAATTTTTCAAAATAATTTCATCCCATAGCTCCATTAAATTGTGTTTCTCTTTAACTGATAAGGATAACAACTAATTTTACTCTTGCTTTTTTTTATAGTAGAAAGAAATAAAACTATCAGTCAGACTCCTTTACTGATATTTGAGGAGTCTTTAGCCATATCACCCCAAATGTGCCCAATCTTTTCTAATACTTGAGGAAAAAGAGAGGAAGTCTCTCTGACATTGTGTCTTCAAAAGAGTTAAATCACACTTACCCATGATTATTACTGTTGTCTTAGATGATAAAAAAGGAAAATACCCAATAGTCATTAAATGGTTAAACTGTTCTTTACTGCAGGTATTTTTGCCTATCACCCAAAAAGATACAAAATGAACATATAATTGCGATGCTAACTGTTGGATATGCTGGTTGACACATCTTCTTGTCCCTATAAAAGTTTAAAGGAAACAGACAGTAGTTTTTCCTAGTAATGTTATAGAAGTAACCAACTGTGTCCATCACAGCTTATTTGAGGTCCTGTAATCCTCTGGATACATGTAAGGAGCCATGGTTATCATTTTCTCAACTCCCCACATCTGATCACATTTAGTTACCATGGAAACTACAAAGGAAGGAAAATTGTATTTATTCTAATATTAATATACTGGGATTTTAAAGCACCCTTCCTTCCATAGAGCTCTGGAGTGGTGATAATGTACCAAGGGTTGCTGTGTTTTCCAGCATATGCTCCTATCTGCTGAGGATCCTGGGAAGGATGGTAAATTGGTCCTGGAGCCCTTGTGAAAGGAGGCAAGGTCCCACTGGAGGAAACACTTGTGGCCTAAAACCTGGGGGTGAGGCAGTCTCAGGGCAGTGTTCATCACTGCCTTCCGAGTAGGTTGAAGTAGTTGGCAGAGGCTTCTTTTGCAGCTGCAAGTGGAAGGAGAGATCCTGAAAGTACTGGAATAGGCTCTTGCTTGACCTCAGCATCTGTGGATCCATTGTTCTCTTTCTCTTTCCCCCTACCTGCCTAGGGTCATCTCCATTTGATGTTGAGTCTGTGGCCATTATCAATCAACTTACTAAATAAATTCTCAGCAGCCACTTCTGTAGCCTGCCTTGTTGCATATTGGGTGAAAGCACACTGCTACTGATACCTCTGTATAATAATAGTGATAGTCTGACTGTCTTTAAACTGGTAGACCTATCTCAGTAATGGCATCACCCAGACCACCAATTGTAATGATAGTTCTATCCTCTGGCGGGTCTAGATGACACATTGGGTTTTTTTTTTGATACCAGGAATTGAACTTAAGAACTTGCATTTACCAGGCAGGTGCTGTGCCACTGAGCTATATCCCTGGCCCTAGATGAGGAATTGTTGAAACCAGCTTTAAAAGCTTAGCTTCTATAGGGTCATTGATTCCATAATATTGGTCATTAGTATTCTGATTAGCAAGAGGATTATCTGGATCTGTAGATAGATGCTTTTGTGTCTGTATTTTAGTCTTTGGCAGGTGGAAAGCCAGTTTTTCCAGCTCCATTTATTGCTATCTTTCTTGAGTTTTTTTATTGATTTGCCACACTAGGTTATAAAATGTGGGAGACTGCCATGCTTGGCTCTCCTGAGAAACAAAGCTCCTTGCCTCAATCTTTTCCTGGCTTTTACGTTAACTCTGTTTACTGAGATTCACAGATTGAAGCAGATGTTCCTTTAGTTGGTCAAAAGCATGTAATCCAGTCCTGTCAAGACTCTGATGAATTGCAGTATAGCAAGGTGGCAACACTCTCAACACTCAGGTGAGAAAAGCTCCTGTGTTGATGGCTGCAAGGGGGTCTCAAGCAAGAGTCTGTGAGATTCCAGAGCTAAGACATGAGACAGCATCTCAGCTGAGCCCATAGGACTCGGAAAGAAGTATAGCCTTCTGGAAGTAAAGGTACCAGCCTTGCATACATCAAGCTATCAGTTGCACTGCTAATTGGAGGCCTCTGTGCCAGTGCAGAACTCCTCTGTTTCTCATGACAGCCAATGCCTGCGAAGTTTCCCTTCCCTAGCACTCCTCCATGACCCCTACTCACCTCCCTGGTTGATAGCCAATAAAAGCTGTGAGAGCTCAGACTCATGGCCCTTCTGTTCCACAGAGTGTATTGGGTCAACCCAAAGCTTCATCTTTAGAATTCTCCCTTTTGTTTTATTTTTCCACCCATGTGTCAAATTGCTGGGTGGGAGACTTATACCCTCCATGGGTGTTTTGGTAACAAAAGATTTCATTAATATTTATTTTTGATTTTGCAGAAGATTGTAAGAATGCAATCTTACAATCTTAGTTGGTTGTTCCACTGTCTTACTAGATTTTACCCTTGCTTTCTTCCTACAATTGTCATCTTCTAAGTCTTTTTTATTACCAACCAGAACCATCTGTGTCTTAACTCCAATAATCTGTTCTTTCAGACCTTCTACATCATTGCATGTGGCCTGTGTGATGATGGAATAAACTAAAGCAAAGCCTTGTCCATTTTTCATGTACAAATCCCTCATTGTGTAAACTTTTCCATTCTTGTAGTATTCAAGATTTCAAGCATATACTGCTATACATCTACCTTACTTTGAATTCTGTAAGACTCTTCTGTCAGACTGTTAATGGCTCTGTCTATATGTTCCCCCAAAGCCTCATGTAGTCATAGGTGGGGCTTATTCAGAGGTGGCTGGATCTAGAGTGTGTGATACTGGAATTGATCTATGGTGCAATGCTGAAGGGCACTAGGATTAAGGGTATGAGTGCTACCCACACTAAGTAGCCTGGGTAAGATAAATGGGGCAGAAAGACACTGTTAAGGCCCTTTGCATGCTTTGCTACCTTTTTCATGCCCTGTTTCTCCTCTGTGAAACTTGTCTGTTATCCACCCAGGCTTTGTATACTCCCATTATATCTCTAGCTATTTATTTATTTATAGATCTATTTTGATTGTCACTCTCCTTGATATTTTAGTATTGGTGTTATGGTTTGTGTCTAGATGTCCCCCAAAGCCTCACGCAGTTATAGCTGGAGCTTTTCAAGAGGTGAGTGGACCCAGGGTGTGTGATGCTGGGGTCATGGGTGTGTGATTATTAAATTAGTCCACTGATTGATTTGGTACTTCCTTAATTCAGGTAGCCTAGATAAAGTATAAATGGGGCAAAAATAAAGCTACCACTGTCCCTTCTTTGCTTTAGTACCTCCTGCATGCTGTGAACTATTTTCCCTCTGCAGTGCTTCTCTACCAAGCCACCCTGCCTTGGAGCCTGTTGACTATGGACTGAAACGTGGACAAACTGATAGCCAGATAAACCCTTCCTTCCTTAACTGTGGGCATTGGGTAGTTTGTGTCAGCAAGAAGAAAAATAACCTAGACAACTGGTAATTTACCTATAAGAATCATCATAGGTCCCTCGCCAGCAATCGTGTAAGGTGGCGATTCAGTGCTCTGGATACTTTTTTTTTTTTTTGTGGAACCAGGGACTGAACTCAGGCCCTTGCGCTTGCCAGGGAAGCGCTTATTCCACTGAGCCATCTTCCTGGCCCCATTGCTGTGGCTACTGTAGGTAGCCAGGTGCCCTCCTGTGTGTCTCTTGGCATGCAGAGAGACAGCGCACTAGGGTTGGAGGACGGGTGTACAGTGCTGGCCTTCGTCACACTGAGTTTCTCCCTTGCAGGTGAAGGCACTGCAATCACTGATGTGAACACCCAGTTCTTCTCTGGTGAAATCTTTGTGTACCATTTGCAATTGTATAATTCGCTAATGAAAAATATGAACAATAAATGACAAATCACATGCACACATATATTTTCGAGACAGCAGTGGGTCTCCCAGATTTCTGAAATTGGCAGGATGTAGCTACTTCCTCCTCCCTTCATTTTTTAAAAAAAATCAAATACAATAAATGGAAGAAATGCAATTTCCTTTACTTAGTATTCTTGCTTTGCTTGTTGCTTCAGCCAGATTTTATAGTTACTGAGGCTAAGGCCAAGCGCTTCCCCGCCAAGTGCAAGGGTCTGAGTTCAATTCCCGGTTCTGAAAAAAAAAAAAAAAAAAAAGAAAAGAAAAGAAAGTGTGACTCAGTGCTTGCTTTAAACTCCAGGAAAGATTGAACAATACAGTGAAGAGAAAAAAATAACAAATACTCCTGTTTTTGCTAACAAAGGCTACCTAACTTTCAAATATGTTATGCTTCCATTTCTAATTAGCATGCATTGCAGTATCTTGTTGACAGTAACCATGTTTTTGGAACCAAACATGAGGACACAGTAAGAGATTATCTTCAGGGATAGACAACTATATTAAATTGGAATTGTTACAGAAATGTAAGAGCCTAGCGGTCTCGTGGCCAACAAAAACGTACAGTACTTAAAATTATAACTGGTTATGATCTCATCCCACTTTTATACTGGAAACTGTAAACATTTTATAGTAATTGGAAAGGAAACTAGGACCCTTGGCATCTGGCCTGGCACGCCAGTACAGAGCAGCCTGCTGTGGCCAGGGCACCGCCCCAGAGTCCGCATCCACACCACGCGCCTGCGCGAGGCCTGGCTGCAGTTCTAAGGTCGGAGGCCACGCGTTCGAGTGCCCATAGCAACGCGACGCTTCTGCCTTCTATCAGCCCACCCCGCCTCATCAGTGTGAGAGACCCGTCCCGGTGGGAGGGACCTGGGCCAGGGGCGGGGACACATGGGGGAACAAGGGGATGGGGGGCTGGGGAAGCTTCTGGGAACAACTGTCCTAGAAAAATTGGTTTAAGGTTCAGCACAAAAGGAACTTGTCATTCCAGTCCTTTTGCCCACGCAGCGATGCCTCTGGAAGTGGTGGTGGAGCTGCAGATCCGGGCGGTAAGAAAACGACGCACCTCCCTGCTCTCCTTAAACCCCAAGTCAGAGTCTTAAAATGGTTTAGGTTGTCCTCACCACCCCTCCCCAAACTACCACACACGTCATCTTTTGGGACAAATCTTTGTCCTTAAGGTTCTTTACATTTGTCTTTCTGGACTTCATAAACATCAATTCAGCTCAGCAGCCCCGCCCCCCACTTTTTTGTTCTTCCAAAGCGGATGTATTTCTTAGCTTTATCTTAAATATTTGTTTTGAAACAACCCTGCATTAAGTTCAAGTAGGAGTTTCTTATTTTTAGGATAAAGATTTGTGAAAGGATTTTAACATTTATTTTAAATAATGGAATAATTTAAAAAGCCCACTTACTTCCTGAAAATCTGCTTTATGAACCAATCAGGTATTTTCTAAACTATTTCCTTTAGTGATGGCTTTGGCTTGCTGATTCCAAAAGGGAAATCGATAAATGTTCTACAGCTATTCATCCCATCCTTCCTAAGTGAAGCGCTGGGGCAGAGTGACTTCATTGGTCCTGTGGAGCTGTCGTCCTTATTTCAGTTTCCATTTTCCCATTCTTCCTCTGTGGTTAGTGTGCCTTTACTTCCAACCTGCTAGGTGTCTCTGTACAGGTCAGATTTACAAGCACAAGGCTAACAGGATGTTGCTAAGGAAAATCTTGCTGGCTTCCATACAATTAGCAAATGCTGAGGTTTCTTCGTGTATGCAGCTGCCCAACAAAGGTAATAAAAAAATGTCCTGATTTTGTCCCACTTTACTGACAGCAAATAAGGCCAGACCATGTTAATTGTGCTGTCGCAATTGCAAGCTTTTAAATTTTGAGCAGGAACCCTTGAGAAGCTAGTGTCTTCCATATGAGAGTAGAAGCTTTCTGTCCTTTTTTTTTTCTTTCTTTTTTTTAAAGTACAGGGTCTACAAGGTCTCTGTAGGTAGAGTGGACTTGTAGTGATCCTCCTGTTTTCAGCCTCCCAAGTGGGCATGGTGGCGTGATTACAGGCGCTCTACCATGCCCAGTCTGAGAGCAGAAACTTTCATTCTACTTCATTTAACATTAATTTTATTTTAAAATTTAAAAGCCACTTTTATTGTATAATTAATTAACAAAGAAATCATCTTAAGCACTCTGTACTGCTCAGGATGCTCCACTAAGTCAGAAGAATTGCTCTGTGCTTCCGATGCCAGCAAACTGAGGCTCTGGCAATAAAAAGACAATTTAGAAGAATAACTAAAGGCAAGAAAGTAAGCCCTAGACTACAGACTTGTGGACCCTGCAAGAGGAAATTTCATTGCTTTCCAGTGTCTGGCCCTAATATTGCTGTGATTAAAATGAAGGATTCTCTGAGGTTAAACAACAAATACAAACCACTTAGAGCTTTACAGTATAGCTGATTCAGCAACTGAAGAGGTAGTCAGTGTTCAGGGAGTTGTGGGAATACAATAACTTTATTTAGAGTAGTAGCTGTTCCTCTTTTGGCATGCCCTCTTTCTCACAAAGTACAGGCTTCCCCCCAATCACAGGCATTGTCCAGGTTCCTATCCATGTCTCTGTCAAATCCAAGTCCATAATTCTATTCATAAATGCCAAAATAATTGGTCATTACCTTAAGATAACAGTTCCAGGGATAACTTAAAAGATTTTCTTTTCATGTAGAGTAGCATTTAAAACACAACCCCTTCAGTTTTTCCAGGTCTGGAAAATAGTGAGCAGGGTCCACTATGGAGTTGGTGGTCTTTGGTCTTAACGATTCGGGGAGGCACCTTGGATGAACAGCTTTGCATGTAAAGTCAATGTAAACGGGATTTAGAGGTTACACTTAGTGCCCGATACAGCAACAGGCTGACCTGATGAATTTCAAGTAAAATACTGTTATCTACAGCATGCTCTATTGCAGGAAAATGAATTCTGTGTGAAAAACTACAGCATACAGATCTTCCTTATCGTACATATGAGAAAGCTTATGCACTTGTATTGAAAAAATCATGTTATTTTCCCATTTTATTACTGGAAACATTATTCAGTGGAGAAGCCGGGCACTAGGGCCCCTCTCCTCATATTGGTCATTGATATACTATGTGGTCCACCTACCTGTAAACTCCGTTCCTTTGACTCTGCCTAGCAGCCTTGCTTTCCTGCCTCCTGTCACGCCCTGCTACCAGTTGTCCACATAATTAGCATGAAGTCGTCATCTCATACTTCTCTGTGGGTAGCTTACACATGCCCACCTTTAAGTGTCTCTAAGTTCTTGGTCTGCTCTCCAAGTGCTAAAAGACAGTATTAGAGTAATGGGAAATAAACATCCAACATCTTTCTAAAGGTACAGGGAAAGAGAAATAATCTCTTTTCTCATTGCCAGTCAACAAAAATGAAAGAGAATATAAAAAGGCTTACCAAGAAAATCAGGATTAAGAAGGAATTTCACCAGTTGTGACAACAGCTCTTCAGGGAATAAACTAGAAAAACCTATTCTTTCCATTTTTAAAACACTGTTTCACATCATCTCAGGAAAAGAACTAGGATTAGTATGTGGCTTGTCTGCATGTATTTTTATGGATGAAGATCGTGTTTATTTGTCACAATTTAATTTACAAGTGAGATGTTGATTTATGGGATTACTACACAGCACAGATCATGTCAGCTTTTGTAAAAACAGCAACCATATAACCACAGCTTGGTTTCTTTTCAGTTGTCTTGGAGATAGAAAACAATTGTTGAATACACATATAATAGAAGGGTTTTTTGATTTCCCTAATATGGCTGTATTTAGTAATGGCCTACATGTGCTCTGGCTTAGTAACATATCAAGTTGGTGGGACACCAGAAATCCCAAAGGAAGCCTGAAATATCTTAAGAGAGGCCGCTGGTTTAAGCTTGGCATCGAGTGTGGAAACCTTCAGACCTCCTGATGTCATCATTAGTGAGATGGTGTCACTGTTGATTCCACAGTACAAACAGGAAGGGAGCATTATGGGGTGAGAGCCAGCAATAGTCCACGATGCTGTATTGCATATAGCCCAGAAAAAAGCCAAAAGCCACATCAGTGACATTGTGCCGGCCCAGCATGACCCTGGAGAGCCCTAAGACGAAGGCCCACAGCACCACCAACACTCTCAGTGGAATGGCCAGTACCAGGTGGTTCAGGATGAACCTGGACACCAGGGCAGCCCTTGTGGCATGGCCCGAGGGGAAGGAGTACTTGTCCACTGAGAGGGTGACAAACATGTCCATCTGATTGTGGGCCGGGCGGCGCCTTCGGACCAACCCTTTGATCAGGCCCACCAGCAGGAGGTCCAACAGCAGGGCGAAGAGCAGGTTCATCAACACTTCGCGCCCGGCCCAGCTGTCGCTCCTGCACAGGCAGTAAAGGGTGCCCAGCAACCAGGGGATGCCGTGCCCCGAGATCTCCAGGAGCTTCATGAGGGGCCTCGCGCTGCCCCAAGACGACTTCTCCCCCGCGCACACCCCCAGCTTCTTGGACAGCCACAGGTCGATGGCCAGCAGGGAGCGCAGGGCGATGCCTAGGAAGGACGGGTTCAGGTCCATGCGTGCTTCCTCGGGCAGCGGGGGAGGGGGAGCCTGCGAGGGACCCGCGGTGGCCAGGGGAAAGGAGCCGCGGCGGTGTACCGGGCTCTCGGACGCGCGGAGCCGGGCGCAGGGGGGGCCCGCGCCCGCCGCACGGCTGCTGAGAAGGGACTGGAACTCGAACCTGCCGCTGCCGCCGCCGCCGCCGCCATGGGCCGGGCTCCCCGGGCTGCTCGACGTGGAGGCGCCCAGCGGCCGTCCCTCGACGCTCCTCCGGGGGCTCGGCATCGCAGCGGGCGGCTCCGAGCCCGGGACCCGGCCGTCCTGGAGCGAGGCTTCCTGGCTCTGCGGCGTCTTCCGCTTCCGCACTGCCATCCTGGAGGGGCGGGGAGAGGCGCCTGCGAGAGCGCGATTGTGACACCTGGTGGAGACCGGGTGAGGGATAGACATTTGCAGTTTGTGGGAGGAGAGGGGAGGATGGATGCGGGGAGATGCAGGTAAGAGCGTGCCCTTGAGCGGTTCCATCTCAGGGCTGTGGAGGGTAAGAGAAATAGAGCCCCATTCAAAACCAAACAAACCCTGGCTGCTCTTTCACTTTGTTGTTTTCTGTCTTTTTAAGGTTTCTTGCCCTGGAGTGTTCCTGCCCCACAAGCAAGATGTGTGCCTCGGGGTCTACCTCCTGAATCAGTACCTGGAGACAGACTGCTTTCGCTCTGTGTTCCCTGTTGTGATTCAGCAGAGCATGAGATTTGAAAAGGTGATCTTGATTTTCTCATTGGATTTTGCTGTGTGAAGATAACCGAATGGTTCTTATAAAAAAGCCACAGTTCTCGAAAAGTTATTTTGTAAATTTCCCTAAATAAGAATTACCCGAAGGCCCTTCAGCACAGTACAAAAACCACAGTTGGCCTTGAAGCAAAACCACAGTTGGAAGACTTTTGCTTGAAGGTCTGAGCCAAGTTCTGCCAATCTAGTGCTAAATACCCTGGTAGATGTTTGCTATTTTTGGAATTCCCATGGCATTTTCTAACTGGAGCAGAGTGAGCACTTCTGAATGTTCTTAGAGGTGTGAAAGACGGTTGCATTACATTTATGAAAGAGTTATTAATAAACTGCAGACTGAGGGAGGCTCTCAGACCCAGAAAAATAATGAAAAGCTATAACCGAATAGTTCAGTTGTGCAACTGGAATCTTGTAGTGACACCTGGTTTATGTAGCCACAGTGATATAAAGGCTTGATTCTGGTCTGGTGAATGTGATCAGGATACAAATAACCAAACCAAATCAAGCAAACAAACAAAAGAACAATCCCCTACCCTCTTCCTGCTTCAGTACTTAAAAAAGTGAATATTCATTTTGTTAGTCTACAGTCACTAACAATTCCTAAAGTGTTTGTTTTGGATTTAGTGAATCAGTTTTAACCTTAATAAGTCTAATGATTTTGCCCCAAACAGTGTTACTCAGGGGGATCTTTTTGGAGGGAGGGAAGGCTCCCAGGGGGAATATAACACTTCGAAAGGTCTAGTACTTGATGCCCACAAAATGACCTGTTTTAGCCTGAGGATGAGAGAGCAGAAAACTGGTTTATTGAAGGGCGAGTGTCTTAGTCACTTTTCTCCCATACTGGCTGGCTCCAAGGCAGAGTGGCACATAGCAGAGGGCAGCAGTTCATGGCTGCAGAAAAGACAGCACAACAGCTGGAGCCAAAAGGGAGGAGCATTGCGGAGCCAGCCTCTTCCCCTCCCTGTATGCAGGCCGCCTGCCCCAGGGCAGGTGTAGCAGCCACACCATAATCCCAGTGTTGGACCATGAGGTTGGCACAAACTGGAAGCTGCCCCATGAATGCATGAGGCTTTTGGGAGGACATCTAAACCCAAAGCATAACAGCTAGGATTGTATGTAATGTTTCTATAAATCATATTCTTTTTACTTAAAGAACGTGCCAAATGGGTTGGAGAAAGAGAGAGATCTAGAGGGAGAGCAAGAGCTGTTATCTTGGAATATACATTCAGAATCCAAAGGAACCTAATTTACTATATTTAGGCGTTTGAAGTGTAGAAAAGTAGGTGGTAAAAATGCACTTTTTTCTCACTAACTTATTTATTAGTGTTATCAATGTTCAGTTTGCCTTATAGAAGATTTTAAAAAATTTTATAAGAATCTCAAGGATACAAAATCATGAAGCATAGAATCATAAATCTGTAAATGACCTTGGGAAGGAAGAATATCCCTCCTCACATCTTTGGGAATAAAGGAGAGTGAGTTTCAGGGTCACATTTTAGATGCTAACTACTGCTCTGTTAAAAAGTGGTACATTTGGGATTAGTAGTCAAATATATCCCAGAGCTATTTTTTTCTTTTCATAAATTGAAATTAAATAATTTCCCTCTTGTATGAATTGTTTGAGTTTATATTCTAGCATTTTTTCCCCAGTTGGTTTTAACTTTCTTGTCTCTGTTCTATTCTCTAGCTGTAAATACCTGTAGCACGTAGTGAAAACATTTTCTCTTTTTGAACCATCTGTGTTATTCAGAACTAAATGTTCTAAAACATTTGGATAAACGAATTCCTCATAAAAATTCATGAGCCATTGTATTTGAACAGTTCACATTGATCATTTACTCAGGACTACTTGAGAAAAATCCTTTGATACTGGTATATTAGTTTCCTGGCACGTAAGAGTCTCACAGGTGGGGTGGCTTTAACAGCAGAAGTGCTGTAGTCTGGTATCTGAGATGAAAATGTCTGCAGGGCAACACTCGCTGCTGGCACGAGGTCAGCAATTGTGAATGTTTTAGAGACTGCGTGTCCAGACGGCAACTCCAGACCCACATATTTACCACAAAGTGCCAACACTGCAATTACATCTGGATACTGAGGTATTAGTTTAGAAAAAACAACTCATATATTAACATTGTTTATCTTAAAAGCAAAATGTAATAACAGAATTTTCAGTGATACAAAGAGGTTTTCATTGAGAGGTGAAAGTTTGCATTTAGGGTGCTTCCAATTAAATGTGACCTTTGCTTTTTTTTCATAATTTTATTGAGAAACAAATAGCAATGAGACAGTTTCAAATTAAATTGGTAGAACAGTTTCAGTAACACATTGCATACTCTCTTGTCACTCAGACCTCGCCAGCAAGGAAGACGCAACACATAGCTCTTCCTTCAGCGGTTTATTCAGGCCCCTTACAGCAAGCTTCTTCCTCCCCAATCCCCCAGCCCTTGGCTAATATATACTCCCAAGCCCAATCCCAGTGCGCCACGTGGGGATCGCCCATGGGTCCAGCATATGCGGAAGCCAATCATGACTGCAGCCCTGGCCATATAAGGAGTTGTTGTGCACA
>NW_004524663.1:10317733-10324162 GCF_000260255.1 Octodon degus | reverse complement strand
GGGGCTGGCTGGCATGTGGTGCTGGGGGATTGAGCTTCGGTCCCTTGTGCTTTGCTAAGCTTGTTCTAAGTAGGTGCTTTAGACCACTGAGCAATTTCCCCAGCCCCTACTTCTTATACTTTGTTTTTATACTTTTCTGCTGGATGGTCAGATCCAAAAGCTACAACTCTTGTTTCATAGGTCTTGCTTTATCTTGGTCTTAATCATCCAGCAGAAAAATATAAAAACAAAGATCTTTGCTCTTATGCATGCTGATAATATGTTGAACTTTGTCTCCTACTCGGTTAGTTTGAGAGCAATAGATGTGGCACTCAGGTTATTTGTTAGTCTGTTTCTTGTGTCTGATTTGATGTAATTCAAAGGTGAACACAGCTGCTCAATAACTATAAGTTGATCCAAACAAAGTAAGAAAAGCAATCCCAAGTGCCTTCATTGACCAAATTGGTTGCCAGGGAAGGCCACACTTTAAGAATTTCATTTTCAGAACTACTGACTATGCTGTCCTTGGTACCCTTTACACTCCTGTCTTCTCAAGTATTGTACACAGATCAGTGTTCATTTTTCCACATAAAACTTCCTTGAAATTTCGGTCGCAGTCTAACCAATATAAGCAGGAAAGATCAAGCTCTTCAAATTTGCTTCTGTCTGGAGAATTAAGAAAATAGGGTTGTCTTCATTCATGGAACTGCAAAAATCTGTTACTCAAAATCTCCTTTGCAGCTGTTGTAATGCTAGAAAATACCTTGTTGATTTCCTGATGGCTTGTACAGTTGACTGCAAGTGTAGAATTTTCTAAATACATTTGGAAAATATTTCAGCTGCCCACTTTAAAGGGCATTTTTGAAACCTGAAGTTTTCTCTCAAATGTTTTGATATGACAGAATATCTTCTCTACTGTTTTCCTCATACCTTGCCTTTTTTTTTTTTTTTTTTTTTTTTTGTACATTGAAGTATAAAGTTTGTAAAAACATTAATTTATTAAGTAAGGTCATATCAGTGAGTCGTGGATATTCTTGTCCTTTTTCATTTATCAACAGTCTAATTTCATCCAAGCAGGCCATAAATCTCTTCAGGACTCATCCTCTACCTAAGTGCTGGACATTATTGTACATAAGCAAAGTATTGTACTATGCCTAACCCTCACCAAGAAGTGCTTGAAACTGGTGAAAATTCAGAGTACAGAGCTACAGATTCTCTAAGATGAATGTGATCCTTATGTATATCTAAGTGTCCCAATAAAATCTGATTGGAAAAAAAAAAGTACTAGCCGTGATGTGATTCACATTTTTGGGGTTATCTTTGATAATATCACCCAATTTTTCTTACTGCTTTCCTTGGCACAGAGAGCTTCTTGATGTGTAGTACAGTGACACTGAATGACTGGATGTTTGGCTTCTTTAAGGAATTGTATGAAACCAGATGTTGCCCTCACCATTCAAGGAGCCCTATCACTAGTAATTGAAACCACTTTTTTTTGGTCTTATGATGAAAAACCTCCATCAAAGTATTAGGTATCTCTATCCCATGTGTTCTTCCGGGCAGAGACACCAGTTTTTCCAGCTCTTCTCTCATGATGTCACCACCAGTGTAATACAAAATTACTGCTAGCCTTGTAGCATGATATATTGCTGCTAGCCTTGTGTCATTATTTGCGTCTTGGCTTTCTATAACCACATGCAGTAACAGGCTGCCTTTTGTTAAGTCAGTGTTGAGCTGCTAACATCACTTGTCACTCATAGGACTCAGTCTTTAATGGTGTTTTCTGTTAAGTGACATCTCTTGCATGTCACGTAACAGAAGTGACATCATCTTTTCCCAGATAATGTGGCCAGTTTGATAAAGTCCCCATCAGAGCAGGTCTTACCATGTTTTGCTATGATGGTGAAATTTGAAAGTTTGTAGTTATCAGATGATTTGTGTTAGAAAAATGGTTGCAAAAACTAAGATACTGGGAATATTGCCTCAGTTTTTCCTTAAGAAACTGCTTTCAGTTCCACCAAGTTTTGCAACACTTTTATGATTGGTGTCAAAGTGCTATCTGACACTTGATGTGTGACACACAACATTTACACTATACAAAATACATATATATTCCTCATTGCGTTCAGTCACTCCAAATGATTCTTTGTAGGCCTTCTGGAATGATCTTCCACTGTTCTCAGTTTTGCTTTTTTTTTTTTTTTTTCTTCTATAGTCATATTTTTGTGTTCAAGACTTGGGAGTCTACAGAAACACAATTTTTTTTTAAAATACAAATCTATCCCTATACTAAAAATACAAATCTATCCCTATACTAAAAATAGCTAACACTATTAGCACTAAAGCGTTGTATATGTCTTGAATCAAGAATCTATGGCAGTGGTTTCCAGCTCAGGTTCTTCTTGAATTTACTGACCAACAGTGCAAGGGGGCAATGTTCCACTGTCCACCAGCTTTTGGCTTTCTCTGAAAATGGCATCTGAGTGCATTTCCTACCTTTTAGGCACTTCTGCAAAAAATGAAACAAATACATATATCTTTGCTCTTATTTTCATAAACAACTAAATGTGATGATGTAGATCCAAATATGTTAGAAGAATAGCACAATATTAAAAGAATCTCAGTCTTTTTTTTTTTTTTTGGTACCAGGAACTAAACTTGACTTCACACTTGCCAGGCAGACATGGTGCTGCTGAGCTATAGCCCCAGTCCATTAGTCTCCTAATTAGATTAATGCTAAATCTTAGATATTAAATTTCATTTTTTCATAAGAAAACTCCAAGCTAAACTCTTGTGTTAATAAAATGAATATGTTAAAACTCAGCCAAATCCAAGCAAATATATATTTCTCTTCGTCTCTCTTCTCTGTCTTTCTGCCTGTCTGTCTCTTTCTCTTCCTCTCCATCTCTCTGTCTCTCTCTGTCTCTCCATCTCTCCATCCCTCTATCCCTCTACCTCTCCGTCTCTCTCTCTCCCTCCCTCTCCATCTCTCTCCTTGGCAGTACACTGACCAGGCATGCAATGAGTTGTGGCTAATGAGTAGCGGCTGAGGACATCATCCCTTGGTGCCGCTACTCCTTTCTGAGCATGGGCATGACCCCTATGTGTTTGCTGTTATCTAATGTTTGGATGCTTGGGGAATATGGCCGTGTACTTGTGGAGAGGACCCTGCATGCCTGCTGTGGTATATATGCCATAGGTTCTCCACCACTGGACTAGGGAGAGATCTTGTTCTAGGACCATCTCCTAGTTTCTGGTAGTTCCTTGGCTTGTGGCAATACAACTCCAGTGCATGTTGTTAAAAATACTTCGAAAAGGTAGAGAGTTATTAAGCTGGAATACCTCCAGTAATTTAAATTTCTTTATAAGTAAACTATAAAAGAAGACTAAAGACTGCCAACCAACCTCTGACTAGGAACTTTACCAATCAGAAACTTAATTCACTTCTAATGGGCTTTCCTATTCTAACCAGATTTTCTTTGTTCTGTTTCTACATCAGCCTATAGGATCTCTCTGTCTACTTTATAACAATGGAGCCCACTGACCCTTTTCTGATTCTCAGTGGTGCTTGGTTCATGAATCATTCTTTGTGCATATAAAATGTTGAATTTATTTTGTCTACTCTTAACAGTTCTATGCTTCAAGTATCCTTTTTAAAATAATAACTCCATAATATTTGGGTAGGGGTCCAACCTACTCTACTGTGACCTCATTCTAATTTAACTAATTACATGCAGAATGACTTTCTGGAAATAAGGTCAGATATTAAGATGCTGGCATTAAGAGTTCAACCTATGAATATTGAGGGTGACACAGTTCAACCCTTAACAATTAGCAAAGGCAAAGAACGCAATTATTGAAGTAATTTAGGTAAAAATTACCGAGATTTGCTTAATAAACCCAAGTCAGTGAGACAAAAATGCCTTAGAGGGGGTAGTCTCCATTTTTGTCTTCAAGGCAGACCTGACTTTGGATCCAAGGGCAGATTTTTAACCATGCTTAAATTTAAATACATTTAAATCAGAAAGTTAGGGGCTGGGGAGATAAATTCAGTGGCCTAAGTGCCGCCTGGCAAGTGCAAGGTCCTGAGTTCAATCTCCAGTACCCAAACAACAACAAAAACCCACAAACAAACAAACAAAACAATGGTTCTACTTTCAGTAAGGGTTTGTATATTAGAACTTTACAACCTGACATTAAACTGGTGAAAACTGTTGCTTCCCACATGGTTCTAAATAGGGTTTACAGAAGAGGCTTTTACTTGATGAATCTTTTTTTTCAATACCATCCCAGAACCTTTTATTTCAAGGACAAAATAGATAGATTTGGCAATGGCTAGAGTTATCACAGAGTTTTTCTTTTGTTTCATTATACATTTAAAACTTCATGGGATTCTCTAGGAGTCTAACTGCTAGCACTTCGGTTTTCTTTTGTTATACAGGTAGGCAGAATTTCTGTTTATGTTCCTCCTTAACACAACCAGTTGTTTGGGAAGAGAACCCAGTCAGCCAACGTTTAATGAGTATCTACTGCATGCAGTGTTTTTCTAGTTACAAGACTCTGAGATTGGTGAGAGATGTCCTTTTAGCAACAGGTGGTAAAACTAGTTCAAGGTGATGACATTTTAAGCATGTTGGCTAACTCCTAGAGGCTGGGGAGATAAATTCAGTGGTGTAGAAACGCAGTTGGATATTGTGTTTTATCCATACTCTTATTAAAAGTGCTTCTGTTGAGTCCTGAAATATTATATGGCTGAATTTTACATATGCTAATTATTTGCAAGCATATCTTTAGTTTCCATAAGTACCTATTAATCAAACTTAGAAAATTTACTTTTCCCTATTTTTTCTGTGCAGGTATTTGAAAATGCAATAGATCCTGGAGCTGTAGCAGACCTTTTAGAAAGTAGGTGCTTGCATAAATTAAGATAAAAAAGCTATTATGTGTAATTCACAGGTCCAAAATTCTGGTAGTTTCTAAACTGTGATACTTCAATGTTTGGTTCCTATTTGTAGTCAAGGAAATCTATAGTAAGTGGAACCAAGGTTTTGAGTCTATTAATATAGCTGGGACTCACTGGATGGTATGATCTTACTTAGTTTTAAAAAATTTTTAAGTAGTTTTCATGTATTCATAGACGTGTCCAACAATCACCACATTAAGATAATTTAATCAATTAGAATATTTTCATCCCCACAGAAAGAAACCCTGTACCCGTAAGTAGTAAATTTCTATTCCTAAAACACAAACATGGATCTATCTATAGATTTGCTTATTTGGGATGTTTCACATAGATGAGATTATATAAAATGTGGTGTTTGGTGATTGTCTTATTTCACTTAACATACCTTAGATGAAGTTATATTGTGGACCAATGTTTTATTTCTTTTAATGGTCAAATAATATTCATTGAATGAATGTATTGTACTTTATTTTTCATTTTCATTTTCTTTTTTGTGTCAGGAATTGAACTCAGGATCTTGCATTTGCATTTGCCAGGCAAGTGCTTGTGTCAGTGAGCTACATCTTTGGCTCTATACTTCTCATGTGTTGTTGGACATTTGAGTTGCTTAGAATTTTAGGCTATGATAAATAATTATGCTATGAATATTTGTGCACAATTTTTTGTGTAGACATATGTTTTAATTTCTCTCAAAGATAAATCTATATATTTATATATCTGTATCTACTTATCTATCCATCTAGCTACATATATGTTGAAGTAGAATTGCTGGGTCATCTAGTAACTATATAGTTAACCTTATAAGGAACTCCTATATTATTTTCCAAAGCAGTGAATAATTTTACAGTCCACAAGAAATGTATGAACATTTCATTTTCCACGTCTTCATCAATATTTGTTATTGTGTCATCTTCACTGGTGTGGGTGCTTGTGGGTATGAGGTAGTATCTTACAGTTGTTTTAATTTATATTTCTTGGTAGATAATGATGTCAAGTATTCTTTGGAAAATGGCAACTTAGATCTTTTGTATACTTTTTTTTTTTTTTTTTGCGGAACCAGGGATTGAACTCATGCCCTTGCGCTTGCCAGGGAAGCGCTTATTCCACTGAGCCATCTCCCTGGCCAGATCTTTTGTATACTTTTTAATTAGGCTTTTTTTTTTAAAATTGAGTTGCAAGTAATTTTTGTGTATTCTAGACATAAGTCCCTGTCAGATGTATGATTTACAGATAATTTCTCCCATTCTTTGGATTATATTTTATTTTCTTGATAACATTCTTTGAACCAGAGAAGTTTTAAATTTTGATACTAAATCTTGGTATTAAATTTTGATACTAAATTTTGCTATTAATTTTTCATTTATTGCATATGTGTTTGGATTTAGTAGAAGAAAATCTAAGCAAGCATTTTCTAGGGCTGGGGAGATAGCTCAGTAGAATAAGTGCTTCCCTGGCAAGTGCAAGCTCCTGAGTTTAATCCCCAGTAC
>NW_004524663.1:10310338-10317633 GCF_000260255.1 Octodon degus | reverse complement strand
AAAAAAAAAAAAAAAAAAAGCATTTTCTAATCAGTAAAAAAATGTACATCTGTGCTTTCTATAGTCTTTACTCTTATATTTTGGTATATAATCTATCTTGTGTTGAGTTTTGTAAGTGGTACAAGATAGGCCCATTTTCATTCCTTTGTATAGGACTATTTGTCTTAGCATCATTTGATAATAGAATACTCTTTCTTCCCATTGAATGATCCTGGCACCCTTGTTGAAAATCTGCTCACTATTATGTCTACTTTTAGGCTTTCAGTTCTATTCCAGTAATCCCTAAATTATTGTCTGTTAGCACACAATCTTGATTAATGTACTTTTTTTTTTTTTTTTCGGAACCAAGTATTGAACTCAGGCCCTTGCACTTGCCAGGAAAGCGCTTATTCCGCTGAGCCATCTCCCTGGCCCCATAATGTAGCTTTTGTGCTAAGCTTTGAAATCAGAAAATATGAATCTTCCAATTTAGTGTTTTGGTAAGACTTTTGTTTTTTCTTTTTGGGGTCACTTGAGTTTCCATACAAACTTCAGAATCAGCTTATTAATTTCTGTGAAGAATCCATCCAGAATATCAATAGGGATTGCACTGAATCTGTAGATCAATTCGGAGAATATGCTGTATTGCGATCTTAACAACATTAGATCTTCCAATCACAAATGTGAGATGAGTTTCCATTTATATAGGTAATTTTTCTTTTTAAGTTAATGTCTTAGAAACAGACACAGAAACACAGTCCACAAAAAATGTATACCCACTCAGGAAAAGAAAAATAATATGATAATTTTTCAACAGATGCTGTTACCCTCATATGGGGGACCCTAGAGGTTGTATTATATCATATAAAACCCCCTATACTGCTGGCCTTTAGAGAACAAATTGAAAATAGACATGCAGCAATCTCAAAGGTTACCCAAGTTTGCCATACTAATAAATATCTGGAAACTAATGGGTATCACTTTGAGCACCTCTTATAATTGCAGAGGCCAAAGATAATTTGTATTAATCTCATGTCTCAATAAAAATTTAGTATTTAAGTAGTCATACATGTTTTTCTTTTCCTGACGTGTATATACTTTTTTGGTAGAATATATATCTATGTATCTATATAGCTATCTCTACATATATATGGCTTGTGAGACAGTCTCACTTTGTAGTTCAGGCTGGCCTGGAATTTACTGTGTAACACAGGATAGCCTTGACCTCAAGCCATTCCTCCTGCCTTTAGCCTCCTGAGTGCTGGGATTATAGGTGTGCACCATCACATTCAGCCTGTTATTTTTTATTTAGTGACTGCTTTATTTTAAGCATTTTAAATTGAGGTAAAATTTAAGTACAGTGAAATGCACAGCTTTTACTTATAAATTTGATGCATTTTGATGGATGTATATATCAGTGAAACCTATAAATCAATATATAGAACATTTTTATCACTTCAGAGTTTTTCATGGTCTCTTCTGATAAGTTCCCATTCCCAAGGTAATAATATTGTCATTTCTATTACATTTGATTGTTTTTGCTTGTTCTGCATGGTTAAATAACTGGACTTACTCAGTGTGTGATCTTTTGTGACTAATTTCTATTCATTAATCTTTGCTTATTTTCTTCTTTCTATATGGTTTAGGTGTACTTTACTCTTTTTTACCTGTGAAAAAGTAAAAGGTTAGGTAAAGGTTTAGATGATATTGTAATTTTTTTCTCTTTTTTATTTTATTTTTTGAGACAGGGTCTTTCTATGCAGTTCACATTAGCCTTAGGCTCACTATGTAGTCTTTACTGGCCTTAAACTCAAAGAAATGCTCCTGCCTCAGCCTCCTGAGTATGGTTATAGGTGTGTGTCACCATACCCAGTAGGCAGTGTGAATATTAATCACATGCTTCACCTTTAAGAATTCTTTAACTGAGTTTTTACTCAACTGAAAGAATTAGGCCCAAACTCACATACAAACTATATAATAAGAATCAGCAGCAAGTTCTAGGTAACTGGTAACCTAGGTGTCTGGGTACTGGATAAAGAATAGAATCTGATATAATGTCTGCATTTTGTCCTCTGAATAACCACTATGAAGACAACAATATGCAATGTATTATTCATTATAACTGTCCTACTAACCTGTTTTGAAACTGTTTCATTGCTATTTTTTCTCATTAAAATGAATAAAAAATTTAAAAAAATAGAATCAGGATCAGGCTAGGTACTGGGCTGATATATCTGCTGCAACCCACACAGCTCTGGGTGGACCTGGGGAAAACTGTGAAGGGATTTATAAAATAAAGACAAGAGAGGAGAGCTGAGGTTAGGTGGAGGTCTCTTTCCAAAGGGGAGAATAGGAACTGCCCAAGAACTGTAGCACATTTATTTATATACTAAGGAGGTTGATGTCTATTTCACCCTCTCTGCCTAGTAACCAGCTTGTAAGCTGGAACTGCTTGTTTACATGGCTCAAGGAGCTCCCTGTATCCTCCTGCTGTCTTTGTCCTAGCCCTATATGTGTGATCGATTTCCAGCTTCAGCTGCTTCCTGTGAAGACTTGGTATACCAAGTATATTAAGATATTTGAAATTTGGCAAGTATTGATTCCATCACTACAGATAATGTAGGTGGTCTCTTGAGTAGGTGTTCAGGACCAGAAAGGTGGAACAGTAAGAAAATGGCTCAGAAAGCCAGGGAGATACAAGAAAGTAGAACAACTATAGGAATCAAAGGTACGGTGGAAGAGTCACAGATAGCCAGTAGGTCTTTGATGGATTGCTGGAGTGTGATCATGACCTTAATTTGCAGCATGTAGAGAAAACCTGGCTGCTCTTCGTGCTATCCACTGAGACAGAATTCAGAAAGTGATAAGTATGGGAAGAGTTTAACTTTGGACAGGTTGAATTTCTAGTAGCAGTGGGAGATCTGCAGTAATGCAGAACATAACTGAAGCTCTGAAAAAAATAGATGTGGTTTATCAAAAGATATTAGACTCTTCAGTGTGTGTATTTTAATTAAGTTTCAAATGAATGAGATGATCTAGGGAGTGATCACAGAAAAGCCTACAAAGAACCTGAGCAACATGGGGCGGTACTGATAAAGAGAAGTCTATGAAGGAATGGTCTCAAAAGCTCTCTGCAGCGCCATGTGTGGTGGTCCATGGCCGGAATCTCAGTATTCTGGGAGGCCATGGCAGGAAGGTGGCAAGTTCAAGTCCAGCTGGGGCAACTTAGTGACTTGGCAAAACCCTGTCTCCAAATAAAAACTAATAAAGAGATCAAGATATTATATATATATATATATATATATATATATATATAGTTGTTGTTGTTGTTTTTGTTTTAAAAAAGAATTGGGGCCGGGGAGCTGGCTCAGTGGAATAAGCGCTTGCCTGGCAAGCACAAGGGCCTGAGTTCAATCCCCAGTTCCGAAACAAACAAACAAAATTATAGTTTAGTGTGAAGGTCTTAGGTTCAATCTCCAGTACTGCAACAAACAAAAGCAAAACAAACTCTACCATAAGCTGTTTATTAGGATCAAATATATTTCTAAATTATTTGGATCCAATATATTTCTTTTTTTCTATTTTCTTTTTACTTTAAAAAGAGAAAAAAGCCCAATAAAAATGATACAGAATTTCAAAACAAGATGATAGGAAATTAACAATGGATGTTACACTGCATATTGTTACCTTCAAAGTAGTTGCTCAGATTACAAGATGTGGGCATGTAAAATGATCAAACAATATAAACACTGTTCTTTTCAATGAGCTAATATAAATTAGTAGTACAGTTATCTTACCTATCTTATGTGTGTATCTATATATTTATATGTCTGTATAGATTATCAGGCACTAAAACTGTGTTCCAGGCAGATCTGAAGGCAAGTGAATATAAAGCATATGCCACAAAAATGATCCCTTTGAAATTTAGCTTTAAAAAAGGAGACGTAATACCCCCTGTACTGCATTTACCTTTGCATTTGAAAATTAAGAAGCAGGAAGAGGAAATGTCTGTTTGAGATGGATCACTTCTGGCAGGGCACCAGTTCCCTCATACCTCTTTAAATTCAAAAGAAAATTTTAATATTTTCAAATGGACATATAAGAATCAGTATCTTTTTATTTCAGTTTCCAAATAGTAAATCTTGGATAGTAGACTGGAGCAGAAAAAAGAATATGGGGGGGAAAAAACCTGTTCTGAGATCTGTTATAATATCTACAAAATAATATTAGAAGTGATAGTATCTTAAAATATCAAGACTCTGTCCTTGATATTTAAAACAAGTATGAAATGCCATCCCAGCAGGCAATTAAAAGCTGTAGGTATTTCATAAGGCATCCTAATTAACTTATTCCATGGAAGAATGAGATTTATTTATTTATTTTTTGTCTTTTTGAGACAAGTCTCCACCATGCAGTTCAGGCTGGCCTTGAACTCACTTTACAGCCTAGGCTGGCTTCAAATTTACAGCGATCCTCTTGCCTCAGTCTCTTGAGTGCTGAATTACAGGTATACACCACCATGCCCAGCATGGAGGAGCGGGGTTTTTCAGTGGGATATTTTGTGGATCAGGGACCAAGCCTTAGGGGAATACTTAAGTTCAAATGGAACTCTGTTCCTATTAGTTGTGTGACATTATGATGCATTTTTTTCTTTGAGATTTAATTTCCTTATTCATAGCAATGAGGATAGCTCTTATATTCAACTCGTCGGGTTGTGCTGAGAATTAGTCTCATATAAGAAATTTAGAGCCTGAAACAAACTTAGTACTTAATGTCACCATTGGGGTAATGGTAAATAGGTCTACTTTCTCCTAGCTTTTCTTTTGGTGCTGGGAAATGAACTCAGGGCCTTGTGCTTGCAGGAAGGTACTGTGCTGCTAAGCCTTGATCATCCCAGCTCCCTCCTCCCATTGTGAAAGCCTAGAATTTCAGGCCATCTTGGCTTTTAACTTTTTTTTTCCCCTTTCACACACTTACATGGTTTTTGAGTGAAAATTTTGCTTTTTTTTTTTAAAGAAAAAAATCATTAAAGCATATACATAAAAATATTAGCTATGGAAGAACAAAATTAAATAGCATCTTATTCCACATTAGAAAAAAAAAAGGACCAAGGGTGTAAGAAACTAGATTAAGTAAAGGACTGAAAGAAAAGATCTGTTCTATTTGAATTTTATACTTAGCAAACATACCTTTGAAAACTAAAAGTAAGATTTTCTAGTTATACAAACTTGAAATATTTTAATACCTCCAGAAGTAGCATATAGGAAATAACAAAGAGCATAATTCAAAACGCAAGAGAAGTTGCAGTCTGCTCCTGGATGAACAATAAAGAGCTCTCAATATGATAGTTATGCAGGACTATATAAAAGATATATTAGATGAACCCTTATTTAAAGGTCATTGCAGATTTCTGTGAAACAGTACCAATCTTGTGTTGGGTTATACACGTATTTTTTTTCCATATATGTGTGTGTATGTGTGTATAAAAGACAGGGAAGAAGTAATATAAAGTCAACAGAAACTGGAAATGTACTTTTTAAAGTTTCTAATACTAGAAGATATCATACAATGTCTTTTAAATAAATTGTAAGTCAAAGATAGTATAAATCTTAGAACAAAAATTAAGATTAAGCAATATTCAGAAAATTAAATACTATTCAATTAAAAATTAAATGTTTCAAAACAATTGAACTAAGAGAAAGTTTTCATGATAGCAAAGAAGTACTAAGAGTAAAACATAAGATAAATACTGGAATGGCAAGTAAATGACCAGCACTTCTAACAGTTTGAGGATAGGATATCGCACAAAGTTCTAGTGTGTTGTGGACATGCATAATGACCGTGACAATTATTGGTGGCTAGGCATCACTTGTGGTACTGAGCTACAGCTATTTCTTTGAAATCCACCCTGTAAGACTCAGGTGGAATCATAACCCATAGGGTGGAAGAGAAGTCCATCTGTAGAGTGTGCTGATGGAAATATTCTGCTGCTGAACACAAAAGAATAACTGAAAGACTACTACTGTATACCTCTTATTCTCCTGTGTTTAATAAAATTCTGCTTTTGTTGTCTTTTTTTTTCTGTATTTTAAAACAGGGACTCACTATGCAGCTCAGACTCGTAGTGATCCTCCTGTTTTCAACCTCCCCAGCACTGGGATTACAAGCGTGTACCACCATGCCCGGACTCGGTCGAAGGCTCAGGGGTGGGGCTAGTGCAGCCCTGGTCCCTGAGCTTGCCTAAGCAGGCGCTTAGTCCACTGAGCTATCTTGCTGGCTCTGCAGTGCTATTTTTATAACTCACTTCCTGTCATTCCACACCTTCGCCTTATGGATACCTGAGTCATTGTTGATATGGCACTTATTTTAATTATAGTTGCCCGACAGTACCCATGGGAAACTGGTACCAGGATCTCTGCAGTACCAAAATCCACAGTGCTCAAGGCCTTGTATAAAATGATGTAGTGTCTGCTTATAATCTATCCATATGGTATTTTTCATATGCTTTAAATCATCTTTAGAGTACTTATAATGCCTAATGAAACGTCAATGTTACATAAGTAATTTTTCTGTGTTGTTGAATGATGACAAGAAAAAATCTGCACACATTCAGTTCAAATATAACTTAATATATTTTCTTTCTGTAATTGGCTGAATAAGGATGGTAGAACTTGTGAAGATAGATAGTGTTGATTGTGATATTACTATTAATAGTCGTAGAAATGGGGTGCTGTTGTAGCCTATGAAACTTATGCTCTAATCAAAAACTGTGGCAATTTTCTTAGGCATTAAAATCTTATTTTTGTTTCCTTTTTAGGTTTCCTAACCAGGTTTGAATTAATACAGCTAATACCTCCAGGTAATGTGCCAGAATATGCACTTCTAAACTAGCTTAAATTAAAAAGGATTTTGACATGACAAATTGGGAAATTGAAAATCTGTGCTTTTACGTACATATAGCTCATATGTTCATAACTATATAGCGTACATGTTTCCTCCCTGTTTAATTTGGTCTACTACTTAATTCGAGGATATTTTCGTCACCCCGGGAAATAACCCTGCCCCCCTTCGTAGGCATCCCCTCCCCTCCCTCTTCCCCACTGTCCCTGCCCACCACTCATGTACATTCCTCTTCTATTGATCTGCTATTCTGGACTTTTCATACAAATGGAAGCTACACTATGTGTACTTGTACATATGATTCTTTCACTTAGTAGCATTTGAGGTTCAGCCATGTTGTAGCATATGTCAGGTCTTAATTCCTTTATATTCCTCAATTATTTTTTTTTTCAACAAATAACACACTGCATATATTC
>NW_004524663.1:10299033-10308153 GCF_000260255.1 Octodon degus | reverse complement strand
AGACAGACAGAGACAGACAGAGACAGACAGAGGGGAGGGGAGGGAGGGAGAGGGGGAGCAGGAGCTGGGAGAGGGAGTCTGCAGAGGGAACGGGAGATAGGAGGAGAGAGTGAGATTGGGGAGGGGGAGGGAGGAGAAAGGGGAGGGGGAGAAGAGAGAAGGGAGAGGGAAATGTGAGAGAGAGAGGGAGGAGGAGGGGGAGCGAGAGGGGAGGAAAAAGGAGTAGTATATCTATGATCTTGAAATTTTTCTCTGCTCCTTGCTATTACACATTTTTACCTTTTCCTTTTATCAAAATGAAAAGAACCATAGCTTTTACTCCTAAAAAGCTTCCTCAAATCACATTATCTTGAAAGAATATTTATATTTTGGGGAACATGTTTCTTGGTCTTTTCTTATTGCTAGTACACACAGTATGGACATTTTACATAGTGTTATATATGTTCTTGTGTTACTAACTTTCCCAATTTTGGGTCACAATTTCATTGTCATTTCATTTTTTTAGAATTTATTTTTTATTTTACTAGTGCATGTTTGCAGTTTATGAAGGTTGCAGTCATCTTGGGGAGCGGTTACATGTACATACCACAGTTTGTTTGCTTCTTTCTTTGGTGGTACCAGGAATCAAACTCAGGACCTTGCGTTTGCCAGGCAAGCACTTATTCCACTGAGCTATCACCCCGGCCCCTGTTTACTTGTTTCTTAATCCCCTTCCCATCCCTCCTCTATCCCCTACTCCATTTTTTATTCTTGTAGATATGTTAATCTAACTCATGCTACAGCATACAATGTTTGCAATAACTGAGTATTAGTTTTCTCTATATGGCATGTCTTTATTTTACTTATCTCCCCTTCCTCTCCCTTTTTCCCTTGGATCACTTCTGTACTGCAAGAGATCCAGCTCCATGTTCCCTGCCCTCCATCCTTGTCATTCTCTTTGCTCTTTTCCTCAGTCAAATATGCCATACAGTATTTAGCTTCTATGTTTGGTTTATTTCACTCAAATGAGAGACACTGTATGATATTTGACTTTGTGTGTTTTGTTTATATTTTCCAAGTGCATCCATTCCCTACAGATGTTGTAAATCTGTCATTCTTTCTAGTACAGTAGTATTCCATTATATGTGGATTTTTTTATTTGATCATCTTTTGATAGGTATATAGGCTGTTTCTGGGATTTAAGTATTATCAGTTGTGCTGCCGTAGACATTGGTCTACGGTATCACTGTAGTAGGCTGTCTTGAGCTCTTTGGGGAAGACGGCTAGCAGGGAGACTACTGGGTTGTATGGAATTTCTCATTTCAGTTCTCTGAGAAATCTCCATACTGATTTCCATAAAGGTTATACTAATTTACATTCCCACCAACAATAAAGAAGTGTTCATTTTTTATCACAGCCTCACTAGCATTTGCTATTGTTTGACTTTTTTTCTTTTAATTTTTAAAAACCTTTTCTTTACATTTAGTACAGAGTCTACAGGGTCTACTATGTAGGTCGGACTCGTAGTGATTCTCCTGCTTTCAGCCTCCCCAGTGCTGGGATGACAGGCGTGCACCACCATGCCTAGTCTCAGTCATCACAGAGCGCTCTGGGGGTCTTGCTCTGCCTAAGCAGGCACTTTAGTTTTTTTTTTTTTTTTAAAAAACTTTTATTTATTTATTTGGTACCGGGTCTCACCGTACAAGTTGGACTTGTATTCTGTCTCAGCCTCCTCAGCACTGGGATTACAGGTGTGCTCCATCACGCCTGGTTTCTGTGGCTGGCTCCACACAGGTCTGGTACGGCATGCGGTACCAGGGATGAGACCTGGGCCCTTGTGCTTGCTAGACAAAGGGCAGGGGAGGACTATTATGTAGAGGTGTGGCAAAACGGAATCTTGTGGGTGCTGTAATAACCACAAATAATTCGGCAAAATATAAGGACAGAGGCAAAGTCATTTAAAGTAAATAACAGGAGTAAATACTAGCAGATAAATTTTTAAAAATAAAAACGATGATATGTATCTAAACAAACAAGCACTGCTATACATAGAAGAATAGAAAAGCAAAGAAATAAAAAGCAGAGCAAGGGGTCATACAAGGAGAAGATAACAAATACCAGGTAGCAGAAATCTATGAAAAAGTTCATGGAAAGGATTAAAAAAAAAAAAAGATGAGTTCAAAGAGGAAATTAACCTCTCAGCAATTTTACTCAATATGCTTGCTGTGAATTTCAGGAAAATAGCTAAAAAACTGAACAAGCTAACCAAAATAGTTAAAATTTGAGTGACAGATTCAACCAAGGGTATGGAAACTCAAAAAGAAGTCACACAGAAATACCTGAAATAAAAAACTGTGTGGAATTCATACACTGTAGAAATGACCAATATGGAGACTGAGTATCTGATACTCTCCCGGCTTTTTATTTTTATTTTTTTTCAGACTTTAGACACTTTGTCCTGGAGAAACTGAGTCGCTGGCACTCATGACCCACCATTTCACTGTCACATCTTTTTTATTAACACATACTGATTATACACATGGGATTGTACACTGTGATGTTAAATGATGCTCCATTGTGTCTTTTATAATGATTGATCTACATGATCACTTGATGGCTGTGAAGAATTTCATTCACTAGCTTGTGTTTTTATAACACTATAAATCATATATTTGTATTATTTTGGAGGTTAGTTTTTTACCCTACCTGTTAACTGTAGTTTACTTGTGATTTTCTTTTTTTTTGTATTTTAGGGAAGGCTGTACAGGGTGTTCAGGGTCTCACTACTAGATTGGACTCATAGTGATGCGCCTGTTTACAGCCTCCCAAGAGCTGGGATTATAGGCATGCGCCACCGCAGACAGTCTCAATTGTTGTCTTAGGGCGCCCTGGGGGCGGGGCCAGCACGGCTGGCCTGGGGATCAAACCCCAACCCCGGCCCCTGTGCCTGCTTGCAGGCACTTTAATCCGCTGAGCTATTTGGCCAGCCCTATGTTTTTGTGTAGTGTTATCATCATTAAATTGTTATCGAGCATCTAGATCTAGGCTTTCTTTATCTTTTATATCTTTATAATGTTTTTCTCTTGGTATATTTACAAGAAATAAAATTATTGGCTTGGAATATGCCTTGTAAACTTGGGGTAAGCCAGTCCACGGTAAGGTTTCACTACTTCCTCTGCATCCACCAGTGGAAAGTACCCCATTCCCTATGTATTGGTTAATACTCTATTTTAATAACTTGAATTATTATGCTTATAAGGTGTATAATTTTTTCAAGATATATTTGACCATGTTTTATGGCTCCTTACATTTAGATACGATTTGTGACAACTCTAAATTTAACACATACATCCTAGAAATTTCCACTTTTTCCTTATGATGGCTTTTCCCCCTTTTGTATGAAGTGACTGTCCATGTTCTTAAGTACTTGTCAGTGATGTGCATGTTCGCATTGCACTTCAGCATACAGGACGGCCCTGTGAACATACAGTCGTGGTTCAGAGTGTGCAGCCTCAGTTGTTTGAGGATCTTTCCTTAAAGCCCAATAATCAGTTGGCAGAAACCCTTGCAATTTCTCAGTATCTGCAAATATCCTCCGCCTTTTTTTTTTTTTTTTTTTTTCAGCTCCTTTTTTTTTTTTTTTTTTTTGGACAGGAAGTTTTCAAGTAGCCAATCTGAGAGCTCTGTTCACTTCTTGCTGTTGATTTGCTGCCGCCTGTAACCTATTTGGGGTAGAGGTACCAGCATTCCTGCAGCACAATGGGTTGCTGCGCCATATGTAGCTATCTCCTTGTGGTTTTCTTCTTCCTAAAGCCCTAAGATCCCTAAGATGCTGCCCAAGTGACCTGCACCTTCTAAGGCTTTATTAATACAGTATTTGATTAAATTAAATTACATAACGGTGGAAGACAGCATATTTAGCACTTAAACTATAAAAATATAGACATTTATGGATATTTTTGGGACCATTTCTGAAATCTTTTTTTTCCCCCCACAATTTGTGGGTGCTCTAGGTATGTAACCCCTGAAAATTTTGGCAATCCATTGTATTTGCCCCATGTTTTAATCAGATAGAAGCATTATACAATATATTTCTTGCTTTTGTTTCTTCATTTTGGTATTTTATCTTCTTTCTCTTAAGAGAGTGTGAGAAAAGGAAGGTAGGAGGTCTCCATTAAAGGACCGCAGTGGCCCTGAGCACCACTGTGTTCATCCTTAGCCCCGCCCACAGTTGGATGCCCTTAGAGCAGAGTGCGAGCCCCACTGAAGTGAGTAGACCTAGATGTCATATTTCTTCTGCTTCTTGGTCTCTGGGCCCAAGGGCAGCCCCTGGGAACAGACATCAGCACTCTTTTGTCAATCTAGGGATGGGCATGAGATGTGTCATTACTTTCTTAGTAGACAGAGTAGAGCCGATGGTTCCTACCTGCTCGTCAGAAATTTTCACTGAAAATGTTTCAGCCAAAACTTGACAGACTAAAATCAGGCCATTGGGTTTTTTTCCATAAGATTTTCTTATCTGACCCAGTTTTATATTCAAACATATATCACTGTTAAGTGGCAAGTTGTATTTTGGTCTTATTTAATTTTCCATAAATTAAAAATCACCTAATAAATATACCACTGTAAAAATTTTAGCTCACACAGTATATGGAATTAAAAAACCCAAAAACCTCATTCACTGAAAACTCCTGACAGATAATTATTTTATTAATAGTTATGTATTTTTAGATCTTTTAAAAATGTAATTAGTGTATATATTTAGTATACTTAATCTTGTACACACCTGTACACACTATACATGCTATATACACATTATATTACATATAGATGTTATTATGGTTCATGTTTAGATGTCCCCCCAAAGCCTCAGGCAGTCATGGAGGTGACACCTGAAGTTTTTGATTGATTCCTGTTCTAATGCTGGATTATGGGTGTGAGTGCTACACCTGCCCTGGGACAGGCAACCTGCATACAGGTAGAGGAGAGGAAGGCTTGCTCTCCTCTCCTCTCTTTCTGCTTTTGCTGTTTTTCCATTGCCATGAACTGTTGCCCTCTGCCATGTCCCACTCTGCCTTGGAGCCAGCTGAATATTGATTGAATGAAACCCCCACAAACCATGAACTAGATAAGCCTTTCCTTCTTTAATTTTAGATGTTGAGTATTTTGTCTCAGCACTGACAAGAGAAAAGTAACCATGACAGATGTGCTTGTTAAATATATACATTTTGCAACTTGCTCTTAAAAAATCAATAGCTTTGGAACAGTATGTTTTTCATGTGATCAGAAATCCATCTGTGAAAGGTTGCTAGAGTAGTTGTTTCAAAATCATGATGGTTGGAGAATATTCAAGTTGAGTGCATGCATCCGTACAGTTATAACTCAAATTAGTCAGATGCAGGGTGGGAGCCTCATTATGCTTTTCTTCTTGTTTGGATTCCTTCAATTTCAGCTTGAGTTTGAATTGCTCAAAATAACATTTAATTTCACTTAGTTTCAGATGTTCTGCAGCTTAACCCACTACTGTGCTCTACATTTGTTATTAAGGATGGAACTTGCACATGGTCTCCTCTGTGCCGCTCTTCGGCTATGATGCTGGCAGCACCAGGCACATAGCAGCAGTGGTGAGCCCTCGGGATCTGCTGGTCCTCAATACTAACCACCTGGGTCAACATTAGTTGTTAAAGGTCTTGTGTGACCTGCACTGTGGGTTGCATGGTCAGCATTTGAGTTCTCAGGGACTCAGCATTTGAGTTTTCTCATCAGCTGATTTGTTATCTTTTCATTTTGCTGAAGATAATACTTTACTGTTTGATATTCTGTATTGTTTGACTTTTTTTTAACATCACTTTCAAACACAGTTGACCATTGAGGTGGGGACAAAAGTGGTAATATTCAGATCTGCATATGGTTTTACTGCTAAAGAGTGAAGGACTCTGATGATTTTGTGTCCATATAATCCATCCAGTCCTTCAGTTTACCAAGGTGGAAAAAGAAGCAATGGACACAAGGGGGCAGCCTAATGCTGTTCAACAGTGAGTTTGGTAGCTTTTTAAAAAAATTAACCTTGTGTATAAATACTTCGGTTTTTTTTGTAAGTTACGTATACTCATTATAACTGTAAGGTCCTATTTAAGAGGAAACCTCTTCCCTTAACACTTGATTTTGCACTTTGGTCATTATACGTCATACTTACTAGATGGCAGAGAGGAAAGAACTTTGGTTTGGATGACTTGCTTTGGAATGTCCTTGTCATGCGGCATCATGACAAGTATCATAAACACTCACAGCCTCAGTTCTTTTATCTGTAAAGAAAGCATGAGGGAGACCCTTTATCTGGAAGCACACTTTTAATTTTGATATGCTCTGTAAAAGTTAGGTATTTCTTTAATCAGAGTTTTAATTCTTATGTATTTATTTTGGTGTTTTGAGAAAGGGTTTTCCTATGTAGCTCAGGCTGACCTTAAAATCAGTATGTAGCCCAGGCTGGCTGCACACTTGTAGCGCTCTTCCTGCCTCAGCCTCCTGAGTACTGGAATTACAAGTTTGCACCATCACACCCAACAAAATTATTTTTCTTAAATTCTCATTTGTTTCTTTCTTTGGGGAGATATTGTTCATTGATGGCCTTGATGATGTCACTGTCTCTTGCATTAACCCATTGGGAAGGCTGCATTCCTTCAGCCACTTCACCTGGCTGTGAGACTGCTCGGTCTGTGGCGGGTTCATAATTTGTCACTGAGGCTCTTGCTGCACGTTTCCTTGATGTGCTGACATTTTCACATTCAAAAAATGACCTGACTGGGGACACTATATTAAGAATTTTCATCACCTCTTTATTTTAATTTTTTTTATATACCTCTTATTCTCCTGTGTTTAATTGTTTGCCCTATTTGGTGGGTTCTTTCCATTCTCATTCATGGGACTGTGATCAATTTGCTCCCTCTCTAGAACATCATTTAGTAGTCTGTGTAGGCTTGGCTTTGCCATCATGAAATTCTTTAGCTGTTCTTTGTCATGGAAGTATTTCACTTCTCCATTATACTTGAAAGAGAGTTTTGCAGGGTATATCAGTCTGGGTTGGAATTTGTTTTCTTGCAAGACTTGAAGTACTTTGCTCCATGCTCTTCTTGACTTGATGGTTTGTGAAGAGAAATCTGCTGTTTTTCTGATGGGTTTTCCTTTAAATGTGATCTGTTTCTTTTCTTTGGCGGCTTTTAGTATACTGTTCCTGTGCTGAATTTCTGGGATCTTGATTATTATATGTCTGGGTGTGGTTTTCATTGGGTTGATGTTATTTGGAGTTCTGTATGCTTTGGTTACAGGAATGTCAGATTGTTTCCCCATATTTGGGAAGTTTTCTGCATTACTTCTTCCCATATTCTTTTTACATTATTTGTATTAACTCCTTCCTTCTCATTGATGCCTATTAGTCTTACATTGTTCATCTTTGCATCATTTTGCAAGTATTGAATTATTTTTTCCCTGCGTCCTAGTTGTTTTTAAGAGATCTTTTCTTACTTTTTCACTAGCTGCAATGGTGTCTTTCAGGTCTGAAAGTCTATTTTCACTTTCCCTCAAACGGTTTTGCCAGCTTATGATTGAGGTTTTAATTTCCTGTATGTCACTTTGAACCTGTCTTCTACATTCTATTTCTTTCCTAAGTTACTTATTCAGGGGTTCCATCATTTTTATATTCTGCTCTATTTTTTTTATCAGTGTATTTAGAAGCACTTAGTACTTCTTTGATTATAGTTATTACTACACTTTTTAGTTCAGAAATTATTTCTGATTTGATTTCTTCTATATCTTTCTGCAGTTGTTTCTTTACTGCCAATGCTATTATTTCAGAGATATCAGGTGTGTGATTTCCAGTTTCCTCTATGCTAGTGTCTTCTGCATTGGTACTGGGTAGACTCGGGGCCTGAGACTGCATTTTGTTCCTTCTCTTTGTCATTTTGTATACCACTGTCTTCTGACCTTTGGTGTAGAGCTTAGAGTTATTACCTTAGCATCAGGTCCGAATCTACGAAGTTCAGATTCTTCCAGGTGGATATTGCTTGGATCTGGCTGCTGTGCTCTACTTCTTTCTGCTGCAGCCATTAGATTTGAGCTCTTTGTGTTGCTCTGGCAAGATGTTCTGCTCCTGAATCAGCTTGGTGGGTCTTGTCTCTAGCCTCTTTGCAGGGAGTTCTGCTGAAAGGTTCCACATTGGGCCTGCACTCACACATCAGGCCTGGGCTCTGGGTCTATTCAGGATCCCTATTTTAATTCTTTAAAAACTCTATTTCAGTCTGGTTTTATCCTTATCATTTCAAAGAGTGCATGGCGAGCTTCCACTTCTTTGACCTCTTATTTTTTATCTAAGTTCTTGCTAAATATAGCTCTCATTTTGAATGCAGTGACAAGAATTAGCCAAAAACATATGACAGGAAGGAGGACAAAAGTAAAGCCTACTGTGTAACTACTATGATGCATCATACATGCATGCAGGTTTTTGTCACCATTCGGACCCTAATGGTCCTCACAGAGACCAGAGTGGCACTGAGACCACTGCTGTCAGGCCAGTGTCCCCGAGCAGTCATGATTATGGCAGTAATGTCAGATGCTGTGTCTTCATGTTAGACAACATTGCCATCTGTCCTTGCAGTAATCCTAAGAGTCAGGGATTGTGATGATTTTTACATTTACCTAAATGGAAACTGAAGTTAAAGAGTTTACGTAGGGCTGCAGAGATAGCTCGATGGTCTAAGTGCTTGCTCGGCAAGGGTAAGGTCCCGAGTTGAGTCCAATCCCCAGTACTGGTGCTGTGCCAGCTGGAAACCAGGCGTGGTGGTGCATGCCTGTAATCTCAGTGCTGGGGAAACTGAGATAAGAAGATCACTATGAGTCTAAACTGCATAGCAAGAACCTGTATCAGAAAAATAAAAAGAGTTCACATAATTTGTCCAAGACCACATAGCTGGGAATTGAAAGAGTAGGACCTTGGACCCAACTCATTCTGACCTTCAAACCTAGATTCTTAATCTCTGAACTATGAGTTTTAATAGCAAGTTGTACTTTGTAGCTAGGGATAGGTTAGGAAATTGGTACCTCACTGCCCATTTTCAGATTGCACTGGATGGAGGGAAAGTGAGTGGC
>NW_004524663.1:10288906-10297688 GCF_000260255.1 Octodon degus | reverse complement strand
GGCCATTGCTTGACCAATTTGCTCTCTGTGAAAGCCTGAGAGAATGTTTTCTCTCCATGTAACTCTCTTTAGGCACACACTACATCTTCGATCACTCTCCTCTGTGGCCCCAGAATCTCCTTGATCAGAAAATTTGGGACATCACTGAGTTATAGGATGGAATAGTACAGATTCTCTTATGTCCTGAGTCCTCACTGATCTTGAAAGGCTAGGGCCAAAATGTTGGCTATCCTTGCAGCCCTTCTTTTTCTCTAATTGTTGATCTGCAAATTTATGTTTTTAACCCTCCAGCAGAGAAGCTTAATGATATTATTACCCTATAACATAGCCAGTTGAGCTTAACCTATTTGTCTGAAAATCAAACATCTTTCAAGGAGAATAACTGATGCTGACTGAGTGGCCATTATAAGCAGGCACTCCAGTAAATTGTCTCATTTGAATCCTCATGTTCTTTTAAATAAGCGAACATGAGGATTCCATTTACGAAGTACTCACTTTGCCACAGACACTGTGCTAAAGACTTGGAGGGGGCATCTGGGATACTGTGCTGTACCACTCTTCTTGGAACATTGTTAGAATTTGATGCTAAGATGTCTGTCTGTAGTGCCATTTCAAGGGGCCTGTGACAGATGCTGATATTGTGGCCCCTGTTCCGATAGGATTGTCTTGGCTGGGTACTGTATTTCCTGGCTTGCTCTAGAACTTCCTCTAGAAAGTTCATACCTTTCTAGAGAGCTGGGCCAGTGACAGAACAATAAACAGAAACACCAACATCACTGCTTTCTTTCTTTCTTTCTTTTTTTTTTTTTTTGCAGAATTGGGGACTGAACTCAGGCCCTTGCACTTGCCAGGCAAGTGCTTATTCTACTGAGCCATCTCCCCAGCCCTGATCGTTGCTTTCATAGAACATTTATGGAAGCACATCATTAGTAAATATGTGAATGAAAACATCAGTGATGAATATTATTTTGAAGTTAAAATAGGTTAGGTAGCTAGAGCTGCTGGATTTAGAACTGCTAACTTTTGGATGCTGTGACATTTAAATCCAGTCTGCAGTGTGATAGGAAGGGGCCAGCCATTCAAGGATCTGGAGAAGCAACATTGCAGGAGGAACAGTAGGACAACACTGTTAAGGTAGAGGGAACTTGGTGTGTTTAAAGGACAGCAAGAATGGTAGCAGGGATTTGAGGGAATGACTCAGAGAGGTAATAAATGAAGTGGAAAAGATATAGAGATTATATAGAATCCTGAAAGCTAAAGTCAAGTGCTTAGATTTTATTCTTCTGTGATGGGAAGTTCATTAGAAGGTTTTAAGCAGGCAAAATGTGTAGTCAGATGTTTTGAAAACAAAGCAGTTCTTGAAAAATGGATTTGAGGACAGGGAGAATGGAATCACCTGGGATGCCAAGGCAGTGGTTGGGGAGAGATGAGGGGGTAGGTTTCTGGTATTCACTGTAAAGAGGGAGAGCAGGGTTCAAATTTTAGATGTATTTGGGAGATAGAGTCAATAGGTCTTGCCAGTGGATGGATGAGGAGTAAAAGCAGAATCAAGGGCGAGGCCTAGAGTTTTGGCTTGGATGACAGGTGCTAGTTTCCATAGCAAGCTGGGGAGAACTGATCTGAATGTGTGTGGGGATGGGGATCAAGAGTCCTCTTTTGGACCTTTGATGCTGGTGTACAACATTTAGGGTGAAGCTTGAAAGATGAATAGGTTCTCAACAGGATGAGAAGGAAGGAGTAGCATAGGCCGTGGAAGTGCATTCGGGAGGAGTGGAGATTCTGCGTCATTCTGTTGTGGCTAGAATGTGTCTAGCCAACAGTGGAAGTGATATTGTGTGCAGAAAATACAGTACTTCCTTCCTGTACTTTGATCCTTTTCTCATTAAAACTCCATTATTAGTATTGAATGGGATAAACAGAAAGAACTTAATCATTGTATCAGTTGATAAGTTCTTTTCTATCCTTATATTCCCTATTCCTTATGGGAATTCTCATAAGTAAAATGTCCTCAGACAGCAAAGTCATCTGCTTCGTTGGCTACAATTACTCCTTTGATTGTCCTCTGAACAGGGACCACTGTTGGTTCAAATTTCTTGTATTGTTATACTAACAAAGATGGGTCAGAGGGCAGCTTCTGTGTGCTTTTGCTCAATTGTCATCTATCCTATTAGATCGGAGATCTTTTCTGTGATGAGTACATCATAACATCTCTTTCACCATACTGAAATAATATAGTTGATATACAAATCAACTTCTACATATCACTGCAAAAATCAGTACTTTTTCAACCAGAAAGTCATTTATAATGCAATATGCATATCAGTATGTAAATGTTGAGCATAAATGAGGTATTGAGATGTGGCATAATTTCAAAATTCCAAATAGACCTTAGGAAAGATAAAAAATAGTAAAATTATTCCTTGATTTGTGCAGTACCTGCACACCCAGAAAATTCAGTGTATTTTTAAATCATGCAGATATGCTTTATACTTATGTGTACAATAGATTTAAGTTCTTGGCTTCACTAATGATCACATGATTTTTAGCCTGAAGGAATATTGGGCAGGATGTCAGAAAGTTGTGCAGGGCAGGGAAAATTGTTTGAAATGCAAGAGTGGCTTAAATTCTTTTTTTTTTTTAATTTTATGGGAAGAAGATAAAACAAAATTTCATAAAAGGATGATAGAATAACAATAAATAATGCATGGCATATTATTATCTTCCAAATTGTTACTTAGAGTATAAGGTATGGGAATAAAAAATATACAATCAATATAAGTGCAAACTTTCCTTTTCTGTGGACTAAGAGATGCTAATCATATAACTGATACACATTTTTTCTCTTTTCCCTTCTTTCCTTTCCCTTTTCACACATTCTAGTTCCTTTTTCCTTTTTAACAATTTCTTTCCATTTTATAGTATCTACTGTACATTTTATTTTATTTTTTGCAGAACTGGGGATTGAACTCAGGCCCTTGTGCTTACCAGGGAAGCACTTATTCTACAGAGCCATCTCCACAGCCCCTTCTACTGTACATTTTAAACCTTATTTACTCTTTCAATTTCTCACACCAGGTAGACAATATTTTGTTTACACATGTGAGTCTGATTTATTTCACTAATGAGTATAGTCTCAAAATTGTGTCCATTTACCCATAAAAGTCTCAAATTTATTCTGCTTTATTGCTGAGTAGTACTCTATTGTATGAAAAGATCACATCTTTTTAATCCATTCCTTTGTTGATGAAGTTGTTCCCAAGATGTAGCTATTAAAGATTGTGCTGCTCTAAACAATGGTGCATGTATGATGTTTTTAATTCTTCTGGGAAGATACTTGAAGGGGAATAACTGGGTCAAATGGTACTTCTGTGATCTTAGCTTTTTGAGGAATCTCCACACTGATTTCTACAGTGGTTGCACCAGTCTGCACTCCTGTTACCAGTGGAGAAGTGTTCCTTTTTCTCCATAGCCTCTCCAGCATTTGTTACTGATTGATTTGTTGATGGCAGTCATTTCTAGAGTTGGAATCTCAGTTGTTTTATTTGCATCTCTTGAATGACCAATGATGTTGAACATTTTTATATATTTTTTTGCCATTTGTATTTCTTCATCTGAGAAGTGTGTATTCATCTCAGATGCCGATTTTCTGATTGGCTCTTTGAATTTGAAAAGGCTGATTTATTTTCAGTTCTTTATCTACTCTAAATAATAGTCCTTTGTCTGAGGGACAATTGGATAATTTTTTTCCTAATTGTGAATTGTTTTTCCACCCTGTTGATTTCTTTTGATGTGCAAAAGCATTTTAATAAGATGAGCTCTCATTTGTTGATTCTTTCAAGTATTTCCCATGCAGCTTGGGTTTTGTTCATGAACTCTCTGCCTATACCTATGTCTTCAAGATTTCTACCTACTTCCTTTTCTCCCATAATTTTATCGAGAAATAAATAGCAATTAGACAGTTTCAAATCAAATTGGTAGGACAGTTTCAATAATTAACACATTGCATACTGCCTTCCTAGTGGTTGTTTGTTGTACAAGATGCAGATATGATATCCTATTTACAAACACTATTAGAACAAATCCCTCTATTCCTTGAATTAAGAGCATGTAGCTATATATCTATCCTCCTGGCTTACACTTTTGCTACCAGCCTGAAACTCAGTAGGTTGGAAAAGTAGGGGGGATTGTTCTGGATGGGAAGACTGACATGGAGTTGATTTTAAACAAGGAGTGGAAGGAATCTGGTGGTAAAGGGTTAGGAGGTTAGGGTTCTCCTGCTCATCTGTTTCTAAGTGCTGTGTGATCTCACACAAATATCCAACAGAGGCCTGGCCCAGCACAAGCATTCCCGGTACGTCTGCCACATGGCCCAGTCCCAGCCACGGGGCACACAGAAGCAGCAGCCACTCATCCACTGGTCATCAGTCCAGCCTGTCCCTCGCCAGTGGCCCATAGTTGCCTCAGCAGATAGTTTGCCACCCTGGCCTCCGTGACTACCTTGCTGGGTCCTCAGTTGTATTAATTTGCGCTCTGCTCTTTTTAATTTCCTCACTTGAATGGGCTTTGGACTTGACTTGCTCTTTTTTTTTTTTCCTAGAAGCTTGAGGTGCAGCATTAGGTTGTTTATTTATGTTTGTTCTCTTTTCCTAATATGAGAATTCACTGCTATACATTTTCTTCTTAGGACTGCTTTCATTGCATCCCACAAGTTCTGTACCTGCCTTGGCATTTAATTGTAGATATTATTTAATTTCTTCTTTCATTTCATCTGTGACCCGTTGATTGTTCAGGAGGGTGTTATTTAGTTTCCATGTGTTTATGAAGTTTTTGCAGTTTCCATTGTCAACAATTTCCCATTTCATTGCACTGTGATCACATAATATGAATGGGATAATTTCAGTTCTTTTGCATTTACTTGAGCATAGTTTGTGGGCTCGTATATGGTTTATTTTAGAGAGTGTCTCATATGTAGCAGAAAAGAATGTATTTTGACATTGGGTGACACTTTGTAAAGGTCTATAAAGTCCATTTCTTTGCAAGTTTGGTTGAGTTCTGATATTTCTTTGGTGATTATTTTGTCTAGCTTATCTATCTATTTGGGATAATGGGGTAGTAAAGTCCCCTATTACAATGACGTTATTGCTCATTTGATTTTTCATGTCTATTAATATTTATCTTATATAGTTGGGTGCTCCAGTATTTGGTGCATATGTATTTATGATTGTTATCTCTTCCTCTTGAAATTTTCCCTTAACATGTGTGTCGTGAACTTCTTTATCACTTTTGATCATTCTTGGTTTGAAGTTCACATTGTCTGTAAACAGCATAGATATGACTCCTTTTTGGGGGTTCCTGGAGCATGGAGTGTTGTTTTCCATTCTTTCACTTTCAGTTAAATGTGTTTTTTAATATACAGTATATTGTTAGATTTTGTTTCTTGATCTACTCTGGGAGGTCTGAGATTGTGTTTTCCTCCTGTATCTTGTCATTTTTCTATTTCAAAAGCTTTTATTTTGTTTTCTGTATGGAATCTGGTAAGTTCTTATAGTAGGTAGTATCATACCTCTCTAGGAAAAGTCTGTTCCTCAAGGATGTCTTTTATGTTTAGGATGTTCTTGGCTTGTGTCTGTTCCAAGACCCTACTTTCCCAGTTAATTAAAGAGTATAGTGTTGGTGTTTGTTTAGCTCAGTTCCCAGTTCTTTGGTGCTGGGTTGTAGCAAGGTTATTACCCAGAGTTTTTCAGTGTTGTTACAAAAGGGACAACTGATTACAATAGATATGACATCCTAGTTAAAGCAGTATAAGTAGCAATAACAATAGTATCAAGCACAGTTGAGAAACCGAAAAACTGTGGTAGCTATTAATTTTGTATCTTAAACCATAGGAGCAAAATCTACTATTATATAATAGAACTGATCACAAATTGGGAGCTTATAGTCAAAGTGTTTCCCTTTGGTAAACTGGTTTTGTCTTGTGGTGGGGAGATTCCAGAAGGATAGTAGATAGAACAAAAATAACTACAAAGAAAGTAGAAGCAAGGCTGGAGGATGAAGGATGATCACACACACTTTGGGAAACTAGAGAAGAGGGCAGAAGAGAAAAAATGAGGGAGTAATCAAGGGATTATCCAAACTGGTCTCTGGGTTTGGGGGATGGGATTATTTTTCTGTGGCTGAGTTTTCCCCAGATGTTTAGAAAGAAGAAAAAAAAAAAAAGATAAGAAAAAAGAAAAGAAAAACCAAAAGGAGAGGGAAAACTGGGGTGGCCCCACCCATTCTATTCCACATGTCTTTGTCCCCAAGCACAAGGCCAGTTCACCTCACTCACCACGTGTTGGCTTGCATTATTGTTGTAGCTTCAGACTTTTCATGCCACTCGTCCTGCCTGCGCATCCTGTGCACCTTGGTTAGGATCTCACTGTGGCACTAGCATTCCCTCTCATCTCTGGCCCTTCCTGAGTGGTTTGCTTCATTTGTGGCAGCAGCAAGAGAGAGGAGCCATGCTCTGAGCCTTCTGATGTGATGCACCTGGGTAGCAGTGGCAGTGGCGGTGGTGATGGGAAGGGCTGCCCCAGCTGTAATTCTTCAGGGCGCTCTAGTACGTCTAGCCTCTACCCATGAAATAATCTTACAGATGTCCATAATGTCCACAATATGCTGAGAAGTGTAGGTCTAGCTGTTCTCCGGGCCGTTGACTTCCCATACCATAGACACACTCAACCCCAATTTACACCATAGCCTTTATACCAACCTGGATTCTATTCTGTCCCCAAGGCCTGGTGCATGGTTTATTCTTGGTAAATAATTGTTGAAGGAAAGAATGAGTAGATCAATAAACAAAAACATAGATTTTCTTGTCTTTTTGTTTTGTGAAGCTTTTTTTTTTTTCACTCTTTATGACTTGAAAAGACTGTTAAAAATTATCCACAACATTGCTGGGCAGTGTGATAGCACATGCCTGAAATCCCATTACTCCAGAGGCTGAGGCAAGAGGATTGCTGTGAATTCAAGGCCAGGCTGGATTGCATAGTGAACTCAAGGCCAACCTGGACTGTGTAGCAAGACTGTCTCAAGAGAAATATTCGCAAGACAAAAAGTAGAAGTTGTTTTTCTCTTAATTAACAAGTACTTGGATCGCAGTGTCTGTTTTTACCCTAGTGCCACCTCTGCTGCCATCTGTCCATCTAAATTATTTTGTTGAACTTGGGAGTGTACATATACATGGCTGTTTGTCCATTCTTTCTAGCATGGGAAGAGTTAGCCTATTATGAAGACAACACACGAGATTTTCTTTTCCCGGAGCCCAAACTGACACCTTCATACCCTGGAATATATCGGGAAGTGCTCATGAAGACAGCCAGAGGGTTTCCAGTAAGTGAACCCTACCTATCTGGGCTTCTATTGGTAGAAAAATTATTTTTCTTTTAAAATTAGTACATGTTTGCAGCACATGATGATTACATTTATTGTGCGGAATCTGTCCATGTGCACAACACACCTTAATTCATGTTTGTCTCCTTACTGTACCATCTCTCTCTGTTCCCTCCAACATTTGTTTCCCTACCCATTTGCAAAAGCTCTATTTCTATTTTTCTTTAATTCTCTTTTTAAAATTCTTTCTCTTCCTTACCTCCCTCTTCCCTCCATCTCTTGTTCCTCTTCCCATTTTAAAAAGATCTCACTACTTCCTATGAACTATCTTTTATTTTGCTCTGCATATTTTGGGCTTCTCATATAAGAGAAACTATGTGATATTTAAGCTTGTGTGGCAAATGTATTTTACTTAAGGTTATGTCCTCAAGCTGCATCCATTTGCCTACAACTACTTTTAAGTTTATCTCTCTTTATGGAAGAGTAGTACTTCATTGAGTGTAAATACCACATTGTATTTATCTGTTCATCTATTCATGGATATGTAAGCCATTTTCAAGATTTAGTTACTGTGAATTTTATCATTATAAACATAGGTATAGATGTATTACTGTAATATGTTGACTTTCACTCTTAGGGGAGGATATCTACAGATGGAATAGGTAGATACTATGAAATGTCTGTTTTTAGTTTTTATTTATTTATTTATTTGGTACAGGCTCTTGCTATGCAACTTGGACTTGTAGTGATCCTCCTGTCTCAGTCTTCCCAGGATTGAGATTGCAGGCATGCACCACCATGCCCAGGCTCTGTGGCTGGCACCGCTCACTTGGGGTTCCAGGGCCCACATGGCGTGTGATACCAGGAATTGAAACCCAGGTCTTTGCACTTGCCTGGCAGGCACCCACCACTAATCTATCTCCCCAGCCCCTGTTTTTCATTTTTGAGAAATCTCCATACTGATTTCCGTAGTGATTTACTATTATTTTTTAAATGTATTTGGTAGAGGTCTCACTACACAACTTGGACTTGTAGTGATCCTCCTGTTTTCAACCTCCCCAGCACTGGGATTATAGATGTGCACCACCATGTCTGGTCTTGGTGGCCAGCTCAGCGCATTTGGGGGTGAGGCCAGTGTGGCACATGGTGGTGGGGATTGAACCCTGGTTCTTGCACTTGCCTAAGCAGGCGCTTAGTCCAGATTTCTGTAGAGATTGTACTAGTTTACATTTCCATCAACAATGTGTTAAGTTTCTTTTCCCCTGCTGCCTGGCCAACATTTGTTCTTATTTGATTTCTTGATGATGACTATTCTTTCTGGAGTAAGGTGAACTTTCAGTTTTGTTTTAATTTGCGTTTCTTTAACGGCCAATGATGCCAAACACTTTTAATGCATTTATTGGCGATCTGT
>NW_004524663.1:10282908-10288701 GCF_000260255.1 Octodon degus | reverse complement strand
TAATTTTATATGTTCTCATTTGTTGATTCTTGGTATTATTTCTTGTGCTGTTTGGGCTCTGAGAATCTGTGCCTATGGCTACATCTTCAAGAGTTTTACCTGTTTTATCTTCCAGCAGATTGTTTCTGTTTATTACATGGTGAAATATGTAGACTCAGTCTTTTGCATGTGGATATCCAGTTTTCTCAACACCACTTTTTTTTAAATTTTACTTTTGGTATAGGGTCTTGCCTATGTAGTTCAGACTTGTAGTGATCTTTCTGTTTTAGCATCCTGCATGCTGGGATTACAACACTTGGTTCCTGGGCCAGCATGGCTGTGGTACTGGGGATCGAACTCGGGACCTTGTGCTTGTCAGGCAGGCGCTTATGCAGCTGAGCTATCTCTCCAGCCCCCAGCACCATTTATTAAAGAGACTGTCTTTTCTGGGAGAAACATTCTGGAGACATGATCATTTTATTGCTGGCAGGGTTGATCCTGAACAGATAGCTTCATTTTGTTTAGTATCTCACTTCTGTTACTAATTCTGTTTATATGCTCAACTGAAGATATTGGGGCTGGGGAGGTAGCTCAGTGGCTTAAGCACCTGCCTGGCAAGCACAAGATCCTGTGTTCTATCCCTGGTACCACACACACACACACAAAAAAAAAAAAAAAAAAAAAAAAAAAAAAAAAAAAAAAAAAAAAAAAAAAAAAAAAAAAAAAAAAAAGGCAATACCAACTGAAGATATTGAATTGCACTGATTTCCATTACTGATCTGAGAGGTAGAAATCTTGCTGTCTAATCAGGCTGAGTTCTTACTGTGTTCACATTGTCATATAGATATAAAATGGTTGCTTTTTAAACTTTCCTTTGTAGATTAGGGGAATGATTTGTTCAATGATAAGTATTATGACTTAGTAAAGAAGTAATGGCAGTAATTTTGTCTCTCATTTATTTTGTGCATTTAACTTTTAATATAGGCTCTCCTTCAACAATTCCCAAGTTAGCCACCGCAGATATTAGGTCTTCATTTATTTATTTTTTATTTTTTTGTATTTTAGGGAAGGGTCTACAGGGCATTCATGGTCTCACTACTAAATGGGACTCATAGTGATTCTCCTGTTTACAGCCTCCCAAGAGCTGGGATTATAGGCGTGTGCCTCCATGCCCAGTCTCAATTGCCATCTCAGTGTGCTCTGGGGGTAGGACCAGCATAGCAAACCCGGGGATTAAACCCCAGGCCCCTGCGCCTGCTTGCAGGCATTTTAATCCACTGAGCTATTTGACCGGGCCTAGGTCTTCATTTAATAGAGCAGATACTGACAAGTGGCTCAGTGCTTGATATTGCTGAAGGATCCTGAAAGGCACAGCACCTGTTCAGCTGGTAATCTGTTTGGAGGCATCACCTGAGCCCTAATTCAGGATATTCACTTTGATGTTATCTGATGATTTCTAACTCCACAGCAAACACGACAATTTTCCTGACTTTTATGCCTCTTGGATATTCTCCATTTTAAGGGTCATATCTGTGAATGATAAAAAGCACATTCAACAGTCCACTTTTCTGCTGCTGCCCATGAATTGCTACTATTATTACTTAATGAAGTATTATTGTTTTCACTTCGCTGAGACTATTGTGAAGAATTTGTCTTTGTAGGATCTCTGTTTACGGGATGCCTGTGGTGACAGAGCTTCAGATTCTAGTATTTCAAGCAGTAGACATTCATCAAATATTGCTCAAATAAAAAACAGAGCATTTTAAGCCTTCTGTTATCTTTTTTTAATTTTAAAGAGAATTAAAAATAAAAATGGTACAGAAATACAAAACAATATAAGAAATTAACAAATTGATAAGATATTGTTATCTTCAAAGCAGTTCTTCAGATAACCAGATATAGGCATACAAAATTAATCAAACAATATAAGCACTAATTGTTCCTTTCAGTGAACTAATAGAAATCATCTTTGAGGACCTGGTGGGTAACATATTTTCCCCCTTCAACATCATCTTCATGTATCACTTATTTCCAGGACACCTGTGCTTGCCTTTATTGCTTTGAGTTATTGGCATATTGCTGTTCTGAAGCTACAAGGGAATAAAAACTGATAAAAATAAGCCCGAGTTAACTCTGCTATAATGACTTTGGTTTGCTCAAATTTGGTTAAATATATTTTCAAACATTGGCCTGGTTTTCAGCTAAGTATGAAGATAATGAGAAACATTCTTTTTTAATTTCATTCATTTTATTTATTTTTTAAAGAGAATACAAAATGGTTAAAAACATTAGAAACAATACAGAATTTCTCTAAACAAAATAATAGGAATTCAGTAATGGTTGTTGTATTACATAATGTTATCTTCCAATTAGTTATTTAGATTACAATATATAAATATGCAAAATTGGTAAAAAAAGTTATAAGAAATTAAAAAGAAGAAAGAAGAACAGAAAAAATTCAAGCCTTAACTGCTTTCAGTAAATCAGCAAAAATCCAAGCTATCCAATTATCCAAGCTATCCTGCAAACATACCTAAATATGTCTTTTTTCTTCCTTTCTTTTGTCATTTTCCTCCTCCCAGTTTTTCTTTCTAATTGAACAGATTCCCCTTCATAGTATCTATTGAACCTTTCAGATTTTATTTACTATTTCAGGCTCTTACCCTAACAAGACAGTATGACCTTTGCACATGTGAGTCTGATTTATTTCACTTACCAGTATCTTGTATTTTCTTAAGTGGGAGCTGTTTAATTTTGTGGACATACATAGAAAAAAACCTATAGGAAGCTATATTTATAAATGTTAAGTAATAAACTAATACAAGTGCATAGAAATAGCCTTATGTATGAGAAGTGTCATTTCTTACAATTAAATTACACTATATTTTAAATAATTTCTAAAAAGATAGATGGGATCATTTTTTCACATATGTTCTTTTTTTATGCATTTAGTACAGGGGATACAGGGTCTACAGGGTCTTACTATGTAGATCAGACTTGTAGTGATCCTCCTGTTTTCAGCCTCCCAAACTCTGGGATTACAGGCAGGTACCACCATATCCAGTTTCAATCTCTGGCTCAGCACTCCCTGGGGGCGGGGCTGGCATGGCGGGCCTGGGATTGAACCCTGGCCACTGTGCTCTGCCTAAACAGGCACTTTAGTCCGCTGAGCTGTCAGGTCAGCCCCATAAGTTTTTTTTTTTTTTTAATTTTATTTATTTATGTGTGTGTGTGTGTGTGTGTGTGTGGCCAGCTCAGCCCACCAGGGGGCGGGGCTGGCTGGCATGTGGTGCTGGGGGATTGAACCGCGGTCCCTGTGCTTTGCTAAGCTTGTTCTAAGTAGGTGCTTTAGACCACTGAGTCATCTCACCAGCCCCAGCCCCATAAGTTTGTGAAGGATTTTTTTTTTTTTTTGGGGGGGGGGGGGCTGGCTCAGGCTGCTTTAAGGGCAGGCCTGGTAGGGAATGTGGAGCTGGGAATCGAACCTCTGTCCCCTGTACCTGACTTGACTTTGTCCTAGCAGGCCCTTTAAACAACTGAGCTAACCTGCAAGCCCCCTCTCTCATATGTTCTATGAACCAAAATATGGCCAACTGCCACAGTCTTTCCAATAGTGGGTGTTCATTGTGTCCTAACTAGATGCCAGGCATTATGTGGAGTTTCACCCTCCCTCACCTTGGGAGGTGACCTCTCATTGTGTGGATGGGAAGCTGGTGGAGAGCGTTTCAGAAATGCACTCAGGGCCACAGAGCTGAGTGATGGGGCAGGGACTCTCACGGATCAGTCCTTGCCATTGTAGTCGCTGCATGATGCTAATCCTCTATTTGTTTCACCTGGTGATCACATTGCTTTTTAAAGATACAAGAACCGAGAACAAATTACTTGTTATAGGTCAGGCAAACCATTTCTTTTCTCACTATATCAACTTAATCATTATATTTATTTCTTCCACTATAATGAAAATATATGTATATTTCCATGTTTTATTGTTTTTGTTTGATATAGTTCCTCATCACCAGTCTTTTAGATAGTGTGGTACTGATGAAAAATGAAACCATCAGTTAATCAAACAAAAAGAAGAGCTCGAGATAGATCTGATGAGCATATATATTTTATGTAAGATATAAAGCAAGGTTTTTCCAAGCAGCTAAACAAGGAAGGAGACCCTCTGTCTGTCCTCCTTGCAGGTGATTCCTTTAAACCTCATGGGCCTGTGTTTTGAATAGAGTAGCTGAGGGCTTACTTGGTAAGCACAGGATCCTGAGTTCGATCCCTAGTACTACCAGAAAAAAAAAAATAGAGTATCTGACAGCATAGGCAGTGGAGTCAGAAGGTCTGGGTTGAATTACCAGCCCTGCCATTACTAGATGGGGAAGGTTCTATAGCAGTCAGCTTCCTCATCTGTAAGTGGAGATTTTCTTAGGATCTACTTCACAAGTGTGTGGTAGGGTCACATGAGCTAGTACATCAAAGTACCTAGGCCTGGGTATAGTACATAATACACGTAACACGTGTTCAGGTGTTCTTTATTTTATATATACAGTATTAGGTAAGGTATGTGGAGTATGTCATCCACATAGAAGAGCAATTGGGTTCTTGCATGATGTTGAATTATGGTGAGATGGGCCAAAACACGATTTCCAAGAACTTTATTTGCTTTTGTTATGCTATTTTATTTTTAGGGCATTGCTCCTAAACTAGAGTTTTCTACAAGGACAGCCATCCGAGAATGTGTGCTTCTGCATAGAAACAGATTTCTTGTAAGTATAATAAAAAGCGCAGTGCTATAGATGACAGAATCTTCTTCATGAATTTCAAGATTTTTATCCTGCACTCAAGTATCCTGGTTACTTTTCTCTCATTGCTGAGACAAAATGCCTGACATCCAAAATTAGGGAAGCAGAGGTTTTTTTAGCTCATGGTTTGTGGAGGTTTCAGTCTGTAATCAGCTGGCTCCAAGACAGGGTGACATGGCACAGAGGCAGCAGGTCAAGGTGGCAGAAAACGCAAAAGCAACAAGAACAAAAAAGGAGAGCAGCAAGCCTCTTTCCCTCCCTTATGTTATAAGCAGGCTACATCTGCCAGGGTGGGTGTAGCACTCACACCTCACCAGTGCTCTCCTCTTGCACAGGATGAGGATGTTTACAGGGTGAGACCCAGGCCCCTGCTGAGTTACTTAGTTAAACGTATAAACAATGTATCAACCATACCACTGAAGGGTAGGCAAGACAGCTCAGTGGACTGAGAGTCTGTTTAGGCAAGCACAGGGATCAGGGTTCCATCTTCTGCACCACATGCCACACCAGCCCTGCCCCCAGGCACGCTGAGCCAGCACTAAGAGTCGAACTGGAGACCCTGTACCAAATACATAAATTAAAACAAACAAAAAGCTGTAACACTCAATTTATCAAGTTTAGGTAAAAGGGAACAAATAGAAACTTGCAGTGTTTTTGCTAGGCTTTAGTTTTTATTCAAATCATTTACACATTTCAGGGGGTAATTTGGCATATTGCATTGGTTATGGTGTGGTTGGTAGAGTAGAGCAGGGTGATTCTGATGCTAAGATCACAAGTCTTAGGCTTGTTTTTGTTATAATTGTTCTGTTCCTTTTATTGATCTGATGAACCATAGTGTTTCTGTCTCTTGTTTTGTTGAAACTGACACTTAGAGTTGTATTTAAGCCTGAAAGGTTTTAGGTTATCCATGAAGGCTACCTGTGTTTTATTCTCTTCTTCAATCCTAATTTTCTCTTCACCCTGATTTTTCTAATCTTTCTCTCTCTATATCTATATATATACATCTCAAGAAAAATAA
>NW_004524663.1:10281187-10282148 GCF_000260255.1 Octodon degus | reverse complement strand
CAGGCTGAAAACAGGAGGATCACTACAAATCTGATCTGTGTAGTGAGACCATATAGACCCTGTAATAAATACATTTAAAAAACAATCCCAATGTTTCTAAAAGTATAATTGATTGAAAACAGGAGGCAAAACAAATTAAGTATTATCTGCTCCTTTCCATAGACCAGAAGAAACATACAGTACAGTTGTTCAAACCATTTTGCTTACATACATAGATAAATCTCTTTCCCCAACTCCCTCTGCTGTTTTTCTCAACTCAGTAACTTTCCACTTGAATAGGTTCATTTCCTTTTCCCAGTATCTATTGTACCATTCAGATTCCATTTTTCTCTTTTCAGGTTCTTACACTAAGGAGACAGTACGATGTTTGCACATGTGGGTCTGATTTATTTCACTTAGAGTCTATTTTCTAGTTGTAACCATTTACCATCAAAAGACTCAAATTTATCCTGTTTTATAGCTCAATAATGCTCTATTGTGTAAAAATAACTATATCTTCTTAATCCATTCTTTAGTTGATGGGCATCTGGGTTGTTTCTAGGATTTAGCTATGACAAATTGCACTGCTATAAATATGGGTGTACATATATTGCTATGGTATGATGTCCCGAACCAGCGGGTCAGTCAACGAAGGTCACCTGGGGGAGGAGCGGGGAATTGAAGAGGGGACAAAGGACAGGAGATGCGAAGAATGGAGACAAGACAGGATTCTGATCAAGTCTCGCTTTATTTTCGGGGGAGGTGCTGGGTATATATAGTGAAGGCATAGGGAAATGAGGTCGGTGGGTAAAAGGCGTGAGTAACTAGGCAACCGGGCTATGACAGGAAGTCCCATCTCCTGGGCATAGCAGGAGACTTATGGGAAATAGGTGGGGTAAGAACTAGGAACCTAGCTCATCAGAGTTAGGGGAGGAGGAACCTGGAAACCCACTTGCAATAGGATTGGAGGCCTGGAGTTATT
>NW_004524663.1:10278761-10281087 GCF_000260255.1 Octodon degus | reverse complement strand
CTCACTCACCCGCCGGGCCTGCGCTCCGGGTCTGTTCAGGATCCGAAGGACCCCAGGTCGTCTCACTCACCCGCCGGGCCTGCGCTCCGGGTCTCTGTTTCTTTTCTTTAGCAGCTTTTAGTATACTGTTCCTATGCTGAATTTCTGGGATCCTGATTATTATATGACTGGGTGTGGTTTTAATTGGGTTGATGTTATTTGGAGTTCTATATGCTTGTTACTGACTGTCAGATTGTTTCCCCATATTTGGGAAATTTTCTTCTATTACTTCCATCCACATTCTTTTTATATCATTTGTATTGACTCCTTTCTCATTGATGCCTATTAGTCTCATGTTGGTCATCTTTGCATCATCTTACAGATATTGAATTATTTTTTCCTGCATCCTAATTGTTTTTAGAGATCTTTTCTTACTTTTTTACTAGCTGCCATGATGTCTTTAAGGTCTGAAAGTATTGTTTCACTTTCATTCAAACAGTTTTGCCAGCTTGTAATTGAGGTTTTAATTTCCTATATATCAGTTTGCATATGATTCATGCGTTCTATTTCTTTCCTATATTGCTTATTTAAAGATTCCATCATTTTTCTATTGTGCTCTACTTTTTTATCAGTGTCTTCTTTAGGAGCACTTAGTACTTCTTTCATTATAGTTATCATTTTTTTTTACTTCAGAAATTATTTCCGATCTGATTTCCTCTATACCTTTCTGCAGTTGTTTTTTTACTTTAGATGCTATTATTTCAGAGATTTCAGGTGTGTGATTTCCAATTTGTTTTATGCTGGTGCCTTCTGCATTTGTTCTGAGTGGGCTTGGGACCTCAGACTGCATTTTGTTCCTTCTTTTTGTCATTTTGGTGTCTGACCTTTGGTGTAGAGCTTAAATAATTATTACCTTAGCACCAGGTCCAGATCTATGAAGTTCAGACTCCTCCAGGTGGGTGTGGCTTGGGTCTGGCTGCTGTGCTCCACTTCTTCCTGTTGCAGCCCTTGGAGCTGAACCTTCTGTGCCACTCTGGCAAGATGTTCTGTTCCTGAATCATCAAGGTGGGTCTTGCCTCTAGCCTCTTTGCAGGGAGTTCTGCTGCAGGTTCCAGGCCCACCCTGCACTCTGGGTCAAATGAGGATCTGGCAGGGCCGGGTCATCTCACTCACATGCCGGGCCTGTGCTCTGGGTCGAATCTATTTCTTTTGATTGATGAATTGAGGCCATTTACATTGATGGTTACAACTGATATGTCTTGGCTTATCTTTGTCATGTTATTTTCCTGCTGTAGGTTTTGTATTTTTTCCTCTTTTTAATTACTTGCTCTGTTTATTAGTTCCTTTCTGTTGTTCTTGAAGCTGTGATCATTTCTGTCTCTTTCTAGAATATCTGTCAATACCCTTCGTAGGGTTGGTTTGGTGGTCATGAATTTCTTCAATTGTTGTTTGTCATATTATTTTGCCATTGAATTTGAAAGATAGTTTTGTAGGGTACATCAATCTGGGTTGAAAGTTATTTTCTTTCAGAACCTAAAATACTTGACTTCAAGATCTTCTTGATTTGATTGTATCTGTTGAAAAATCTGCTGTGATCCTGAAGGGCTTTCCATTGTAGATGATCTGTGTTTTCTGTCTTGCAGCTTTAAATATTGTATTCTTTTGCTGAATGTGTGAGACCTTGATTATTTTGTATCTAGGTGTAGATTTATTGTGATTATGGCTGTGTGGAGTTCTGTATGCCTTGTTTATTTGTATGTGAGTTTTTTTCTCATGTTTAGGAAATTTTTTGCTAGTATTTCTGCAAATAGTCTATGTCATTTATGCTGTCTTCCACTGCTTCAGTGACACCTTTTAGTCTTACATTAGTTTTCTTTGTGTCATCTTGTAGCTGCTTAATTGTTATTTCCTGGCTCATTGTTAGAGATCTTTCCTTTCCCATTCATTAGCTGCACCACTGTCTTCAAGGTCTGAAAGTCTGTCTTCAGTTTCATTCCAGTTTTCAATGAAGTTCTTAATTTCCGGAATATCTGTTTGAATCTGTTTCATGCATTCTATTTTTTTTCAAAATTTAATTTATGTGTTTGGTAAAGGGTCTCACTACATAGCTCGGATTTATAGTGATCCTCCTGTTTTCAGCCTCCCCAGCACTGGGATTACAGGCATGCACTACCACACCAAGACTTCGTGGCTGGCTCAGTGTGCTCAGGGGCGGGACTGGTGCAGCAGGCAGTACTGACAATCAAACCTTGGTCCCTGCAGTTGCCTAAGCAGGCACTTAGTCTGCTGAGCTATCTCACCAGTTCTTGTTTCATGCATTCTAATTCTTTCCTGTATTAGGCATTCA
>NW_004524663.1:10271741-10278661 GCF_000260255.1 Octodon degus | reverse complement strand
AAAGCCATTAACCTATTAAAAATGCGTGGGCCAACTGAAACCAGAAGTAAGAGGGTTATCAGGGGTCCTAAGATGGGTAACTTCTCCACGTGATTTGGGTAGTGCCAAGGGATGGTAATGGATCTTTGCGAACATTCGTTCCCAGATCTCTTGTAATCTCTTTTCTACACAATGTTCTCTGAGAGAATCTTGGGGCCCTCCTCTATCAGAAACATGAATGGGGGTGCTCTGGCTGCAGCAAACTGGCTTCCCTATCATGCCTGTGCCTGCAAGGCCTGTGCCATAATGGGGGGTAATTCTGAGGACGTGCCTCCTTTACAATCACGTGGATTACCATAAAGGGATTTGTGTAGGTCTTTCTTAGATGCTGGTGTCCCAAAGCCACCATCGATGGTCTTGACCAGAACTACGAAAACTCCCAGTGGCAGGATCCATTGTAGATGACCCACTATCTGTAAGGAAACACACAAAAATTCTCAGGGTGCACTTGAGTCCCTGGAATTATCTGTGAGCTCATTCTCTATCTGGTCGATGTGATCTACCTGTTTAACCAGTCTTTCTGGCAGCCATCTGGCAGATTTTATTTCTTTGGAGTAAATGCATACTCACCCTCATCTCCAGATGAGGACCGGATCTGGGCTGTGCCATGGGTTGGTTAGAGGGTCTCTCCATAACACCGAGGCGAAGTGTTTTTGTGTCTCAGAATGCCAAAAACTGGTGACTGCTGATTGTCCTTTGGCATCCAGTGTTAAAAAATTTAAAATGAATAAGAAGTGAGCCAGGATATTTCTAGGTGATGCCTTAGTTGGGTACCAGTCTCTTCCTTTTAGTTTTTCTATAGTAAGTTTTAATGTTTGGTTGGTTCTATCTCTGCACAGAGGCGAATGTAACCCGAAAGGTCAGTCCCTTTTTACGAGGGCGTATTGCAGCTTGGCAGGCTGCATTTGCATTCTCAAAAGCCAGTTGTTTGATTAGATCAGAATTAGACTCTACACTATGGAACAGTCTCTCGGTGGCCTGAAGCAGCTGATGGGCAAAATCTGGAAATGGCTCTTCTGGGCCCTGTTTCATGTTTATAAAGGAAGTAGTAGCCTCCATGGGAAGGCAACCTTTTCCATGCCCCGGTTGCGGCCAGCCGAATCTGAGCAAACAGGCCTGCATCATATCCAGATTGAGCTTCGGTGGTGGAAAAGTCTCCCACACCCGCTAGCATCTCATAAGTCCAACCATTTCTAGCCTCTGCATTTCTTCTGGCTATAGAGTCACAATTATCTAGATACTCTGACTTCCAGCGCAAGTAATCTCCACCAGATAAAGCAGCCCTGGCTAACGTATACCAGTCTTTAGGGAGTCCTGGAGTCTAATACAGTAAGTGTATAAGAAGCCGTGCTGCCATATTGTGTGACAGCAGCTTTTAATTCTTTTAACAGTTTAAGATCAAAAAGTGTGTGTGTTCTAATAGCCTGAGGTTGTTCCCCTTCATTTCCTGCCCTTTGTGTCTTGGTGACCGGAAGCGCCCAGTTGGTGGCCCTATTGTTTTTAAGATTTGGCAGAGCAGAAATGGGGGGTGGGGGCAGAATGGCGGATGCCTCCTGGTCAGTCCTCTTACTGTGAATTACTGCAAGCTCTTGGGCAAGGTTAAAACATTGTTTTTCTAATTGAATCTGTTTTTGGAGGTCTCTAACTTTATCTTCTAACCCCTTAATCACGTTAGAAAATGCCCCTTTTTCCTTTAAGTTCTGAGAAAGTGAAATCTGTGGCGATAGCAGGCGGTATTTAGCAGCCTCATCACTCAGAGTTTTCCAATCACCAGCTTCCTCCTCAGAGCTGCCATTATTAAGCGTTAGACTCTGAAGGGTGGGGCAGCCAGGGTACACACTGGGAACCTCGGGGGCAGTGAGGGACTCGGAAGTCGCAATGGGTGTAGCAGTCTCTTTGTCAGGGGGAGGTATGGAAGAGTCGTTAACTCCTCCGAGTCCTCCTCCTCGGAGGAGAGACACAGTCTGCCTGAGGGGGAGCCGGCGTGTTTTTTGCTGAAGTTGAAGAATATGTTCCCCTTCTGAAACAACCTGTTTAATCAGGGGGTCCCCATGCTTCTGTGGGAGAATTTCATTAATAAGATTCCAAAAGGAAAATGCTGTAACAGAAATCTTTTCTGGTCCGAAGACCCTATAATAATCTTGTAAGGCATCTCCCACTCATAACCATTTCTTAGAATCAATCGTACCCTCCAAAGGGAACCAAGGACACACCTGATGTATAAACTGAAAGTATTCACATAACTGTTTAACCTTAACTCCTCGTGCCTTTAATACTTTGCTCAAACTTTCTACAAATATCTCATGTTCACTTAATGCCTGTACCATTGCCGAAGGGAAGGGGAAAGGGGTGCTGGCCGCTTACCAAGGTTCAGACGTCGCAGCAGGCAACTGCAGCGCAGGCCTCTTTTATTCTCTCTTTTGCCTCTTTTACTTTCTCTTTTGCCGGCTTTCTCTTGCCTGCTCTTTCCGATGGTTCCATCGCTGAACATTCTGTACCAGATGCCCCATTCGCTGGGCACCACTTGTCCCGAACCAGCGAGTCAGTCAATGAAGGTCACCTGGGGGAGGAGCGGGGAATTGAAGAGGGACAAAGGACAGGAGACGTGAGAAATGGAGACAAGACAGGATTCTGATCAAGTCTCATTTTTTCAGGGCAGGTGCTGGGTATCTACAGTGAAGGCATAGGGAAATGAGGTCGGTGGGTAAAAGGCGCCAGTAACTAGGCAACCGGGCTGTGACAGGAAGTCCCACCTCCTGGGCATAGCAGGAGACTTATGGGAAATAGGCGGAGTAAGAACTTGGAACCTAGCTCATCAGAGGTAGGGTAGGAGGAACCCGGAAACCCACTTGCAATAGGATTGGAGGCCTGGAGTTATTGTGCCTCCCACAGTATGTTTTCAGTACTTCTGGAAAGATACCCAGGAAAAGAATAGGTGGCTTGAATGGGACTTCTAATCCTAGCTTTTTAAGGAATCGTCACACTGATTTCCATAGTGGTTGTACCAGTCTGTACTCTCAGCAACAGTAGAGAAGTGTTCCTTTTTCTCCACAGCCCCTCCAGCATTTGTTAATGGCTGACTTCTTGATGTTATTCTTTCTGGGATGAAATGGAATCTCAGGGTTGTTTTAATTTGCATTTCTAGAATCATTATTCCCTTTTTTTCTTTCTTGTCTAATTGGTCTAGCTAATATTTCCAAAACTATATTGAATAGCAGTGGAGACAGTTGAACATTTTTTCATATATTTATTTGCCATTTGTATTTCTTCCTCTCAGAAGTATATATTCGTCGTAGATGCCCATTTTTTGATTGGGTCTTTGAATTTGGGGGGGTCTGATTTTTTGAAAATTTTTATATGTTCTATATGTAAGGCGCTTTTGTCAGAGGGACAGTTGGCAATAATTTTTTCCCACTTTGTGAGTTTTCTTTGTACTCTGTTGGAGATTTGCTTTGAAGTGCAGAAAATTTTCAAGAAGATGAGATTGCAGTTGTTGATTCTTTGAAGTATTTCTCATGCAGTTGGGTTTTTGTTCATGAACTCTCTATCTACCCCTATGTCTTTAAGATTTCTTCCTACATTTTCTTCCAGAATATTTAGTGTTTCTGTTTTAATATTTAAATCTATTTTGACTATAGTTTTGTGCATGGTGAGAGGCATGGTTTAGTTTCAGCCTTTGGTATGTGGAAAGCCTGTTGTTCCAGTACCATTTTTTAAAGAGGCTATCTTTCTTCCAGTGAGCATATTTGGTCCCTTTATCAAGGATAAGGTGGCTGTATGTGTTTGAAGTTGTGTGTGCATCTTCTAATGTGTTCCATTGATCTTCAGGTCTGTCTCCAAGCCAACCGTGCTGATTTTATTATAGTAGCTGTATAGCATAACTTCAGGTCAGTGATTGTGATACCTCCTGCCTTTCCTTTGTTTCTTAGGATTGCTTCTGATATTCTGGAAATTTTAGGAAAGTTTTTTCTAGCTCTGTGAGGTATAATAATGATATTTTAATCAGTATTGCATTGAATCTGTATTGCAATTTTGGGAGTATGGCCTTTTCACAATGTTTGTTCTTACTATCCAGGAACATGAAGTATTTTTTTTCATTTTCTCAAATCCTCTTCAATCTCTTTTCTCATAGTACTATAATTTTCAATGTAAAAATCTTTCACATCCTTTGTGAGATTGATTCCTAAGTATTTCATTTTTTTGGATGTTATTGTGAAATATGTGATTTTCCTAATTTCTCTCTTAGTGTGTTCATTGTTTGCACATAAAAATGCTACTAATTTTTGAGTGTTGAGTTTGTATCCTGCTACATTACTGAATTTGGTGATTAAATCTACTAGACTCTTGGTGGAGTTTTAGGGGTCCTCTATGTAGAGTATTATGTTATCTGGAAATAATGATAATTTCAATTTTCTTTTCCAGTCATTATTCCCTTTATTTCTTTCTTGTCTAATTGGTCTAGCTAATGTTTCCAAAACTATATTGAATAGCAGTGGAGACAGTGGACATCCTGTTTTGTTCCTGATTTTAAAGTGAAAATGTCTTAGTTACTCTTTGCTCGTTGCTGGAACAAATACCTGAGACCCAAAATGAAAGAATGAAAGGTTTATTTACCTCCTAATTAATGAAAATTTCAGTCCATACTTAGCTGGCTCCAAGGCTGAGTGGCACATGGTAGAAAGCAGTTGTTTATTGTGGCAGCAAAAAGTAAGAACACAAAAGGAGTGGCAGCAGCTCAGGCAGCTAGCTAGCCTCTTTCTCCCCTCCTCACATTGTAATGTAGCATATCTACACCAGGGCACTCACACCCATAATCCCAGCATTGGATCATGAATCAATCACAAACTCCAGAACTGCCGCATGACTGCATGAGGCTTTGAGGGGACAACTAGACTCAAACCATAACAAAAGGCCTTAAGTTTTTTCCCATTTATTGTGATATTGTCTGTTGGTTTCTCTAGATGGCTTTTATCAGGTTGAGTTATAGACTATCTATTCCAATTCTCTGTAGGGTTTTTATCATGAATGAGTGTTGGACTTCGTCAAAAACTTTTAATGCATCTATTGAGATGATCATGTGTTTTTGTTCTTGATTCTAATGATGTATATTAATTTATGGAGTTGCATTTGTTGAACCATACCTGCATTCCTGCAATGAATCACACCTGGTCATGATGTATAATCTTCTTAATGATTTTCTGCATTCTGTTTGCTAGTTTTTATTGAGAATTTTTGCATCTGTATTAACTAGAGAGATTGGCCTGTAGTTCTCTTTTTTAGTTGGATCTTTCTCTGGTTTTGGAATCAGATAAAACTTGCCTACAGGAATGAGTTTTGGAGAATTACTTCCCTTTCAATTTCATTGAAGAGCTTGAGGAAAGTTGACACTTAATCCTCTCTAAATTTCTTGTAGAATTCTGCTGTGAATCCATCAGGACCTGTGCTTTTCTTTGTTGATAGGATTTTTGTTACATTTTCAATTTTGTTTCTTCTTACTGAGTTATTTAATTTGTATATGTTGACCCAGCTTTGATGTTTCATATGTATCTAGAAACTTCATTTGCCCTGTTTTCCATGCTGTGAAAATAAAGATTTTGGAAGTAGATATTTTCATTTCTTTATTGCATGAATTTGGCATTTTTCCTTTCCTCTTCTTTTCTAATGAGATTGGCTAGAACTCTATCAATTTTATTTATTCTTTCAAATAACCAACTCTTTGATTCATTTATTCTTTTTCATCATCTCTAGTGCATTAATTTCTACTCTAATCTTTTTAATTTCCTGTCTTGTTTGGGCTTTGACTTATTCCTCTTTTTCTAGGAACTTGAGGTACACATAAGATCATTTATTTGAGCTTATTCTATTTTCCTAATGTGTGAATTTACTGCTATACATTTTCTTCTTAAGACAGCTTTCATTGCATCCCACAGGTTTCAGTAGGTTGTATCTGTATTTTTGTTTGGTTGTAAATAATTTTTAATTTCTTCTTTCATTTGATCTGTGACCCACTGGTTGTTTTAGAGATTGTTATTTAATTTCCATGTTTTATTGTGCTTTGTAGTTTCTTTTGTCAATAATTTCCAGTTTTATTGCACTGTGGTCAGATAGGATGCATGAGATAATTTCAGTTCCTTTGCATTTACTTAAGAGTGCTCTGTGTGCTAGTATATGGTCTCTTTTGGCGAATGTCCCGTGTGCATCCGAGAAGAATGTGTAGTCTGTTGTTGCTGGGTGAAACACTATGTAAAAGTCTACCAAGTCAATTTCTTCACAAATTTGGTTTAGTTCTGTTATTTCTTTGCTGATTTTTTTGCCTAGTTGATATTTCTCTTTGTGACAGTGGCATGTTAAAAATCCCCCATTACTATTATATTATTATTGCTCATTTGATTTTTCATGTCTGTTAAAATTTGTCTTATGTAGGTGGGTGCTGCTACATTGGGTGCATATATATTTATAATTGTTATCTCTTCCTCTTGAGTTTTTCCCTTAAAAGTATGTAGTGATCTTCATTATCTCTTTGAATGATTTTTGGTTTGAAATTGATATTGTCAGCAACCGTGATAGCAGCCCCTGCTTTTTTCTGACTTCCTGTGGCATGAGGATTGTTTTCTATTTTTTGACTTTTAGTCTGTCAATTTCCTTTTGAATTAAATTGTTTCTTGTATGCAACATATTGTTGAATTTTGTTTCTTAATCTACTCTGCTGGTCTGTTTCTTTTGATTTTTTAAAAATGTTTTCAGCATTTTAATAGTGAATAAATACAAATTTTATAAAATTAATAAGTGTATTTGCTGTCATTTAGACTAACTTTAGTGAAGCGCTTACTATTAAGTGAAATTAAATATATTTTCTTTCTTTCTTTCTTTCTTTCTTTCTT
>NW_004524663.1:10239410-10265197 GCF_000260255.1 Octodon degus | reverse complement strand
TGACCTGAGAGATTGTTTCTGGTCTTATTTCTTCTATAGCCTGATGGACTTGTTTCTTTACTTCAGTTGTTATCATTTCAGAGATTTCAGGTGTGTGATTTCCAAGTTCTTGTATGTCTTTGTCTCCTGGATTTATTCTGGGTGGGCTAGAGGATTGAGATTGCCTTTTACTCCTATGTTTTGGCATTTTCGAAGCTTCCCCAGACAGAGTCCTACAGGCTACCCAGAGCCCACCAAACTTCTTAAATGGCACCAGGAAAGCTCCATGCCTGCATGTACTGGGCCCACAAATCCCAGCTCTACTGTATCTTGCAGGGCATTCAAAGGCCTCCTAAGTTTTTAAAAGTTTGAACTGGCACCAGCAGAAGCTCCATGCCTGTGCACTGGGGGCGCTTACCAGAGTCCTGCAGGCTGCCCAGAGTCCACCAGAGTTCTTAAATGCACCTGAAAAATTCCTAGTACTTAATTTTAAGGATAGCATTAGCTAGCTGCTTTTTAACTTGTCCTTATCTAGTGTTTGTTCTCTCCAGTTTACTTGTGTTTATAGTAAATATTTAGTCTATTTTTTATTTTCTACCATTTTAATGTTTTAACATCTTAACATATATCTTCAAATTTTTATGTTGAATTTGTGCACATCATATTGTAAATGTTCATTGAAAGCACAAAGTTCCCAGAAATTTTGAAACACAAACTATTGTTTTTTTTTATTGATACAGGTTCTTGCTATGTAGCTCAGACTCATAGTGATCTTCCTATCTCAACCTCTCTAGTGCTGGGATTAAAGGCATGTGCCACCAAACCCGGTTTTGGGGCTTGTGTTTGCCAGACATGTGCTTATGCCACCCAGGTATCTTCCCATCCTGAACTTTTCATTTCTGTTTTTTTTTTTTTTACACATGTGGGTCTTGTTTATTTCACTTATGAGTATATCTTCAAGGTGTATCTACTTATATGTGAAGGAAAAGAAGAAATAAAATTGAAAGGCATAACACAACTAAGTGGAAAGCAAGAAGTTAGGGACCAAACAATAAAGAGAAGGCAAGGAGAAAAGCTAGGAAACATGGCAGGGGCAAAACCGTACATCGATAGACACAGGATGGTCAAGGCAATGGTCCCGAGAATCTCCATCAGGTTTTTTATTAATTTTATTGAGAAAGAAATACTAATGAGACAGTTTCAGAACAGGTTAGTAAGACAGTTGCAATAGTTAATACATTGCATATTGTTGTCTTTGTGGTAGTTATTCACACTACAAGATGCAGACATGATATCTTGTCTAAACACTATTAGTTCAAAATTTTCTTCTCATTGAACTAAGAGAAAGTAGCAGTATATCCATGCTAACTATTTTGTTTTGTTTTTTCACTATTTCATGAATTTTATTTATTTATTTATTTATTTATTTTTTGGGCAGAACTGGGGATTGAACTCAGGCCCTGCACTTGCCAGGGAAGCGCTTATTCCACTGAGCCATCTACCCAGCCCCCTTCATTAATTTTTTTTTTAAATAACCAGCTTTTATTTTGACAGTGAATTGACAGGTGTGGTTTAAAGTCCAAGTACTTTGGCGGAACCGGGGATTGAACTCAGGCCCTTGCACTTGCCAGGGAAGCGCTTACTCTACTGAGCCATCTCCCCAGCCCCCTCCCCTTCATTAATTTTAAAAATACAGTACATGAAAGATACACTTCTGGATATATATATATATATATATTCATAAAAACATCTGGAAATGTCACTTTGGGGGAGATTAAGGGTAGCGGAGTCAAAAGTTATGTTTTTCTTTATATTAGTGCTGGGAACAATAACAAAAATCAAACTATGGCTTTTCCTCTTGAAAAACATAAGGAGAAAGATTCACCACTCCCGTTCTAGTTGGCCTCTCTTCTCTCAGCTTCCTGAGTCATCACCTCCAGCAGGTAGAACCAGGGCTTTTCTGCTTCATGCACTCAATGGCTCTGATGTCCTTAGAGTTGCTGCCATATGTGGCTGCCGAGCACTTGAAATATGGCTCATTTCCTAGAAAACCATTCCACAGCGCCTTGACGGTCTGGACAGAGCTGTTTGTTCGAAGCAACAATTTCCTTCTATGTTCTAATTTCATTTTCAAGTTCTCCATCATGGTTGTTTGGTCTTCTGATTGCAGATCACCTTCTCTGTGAGAACTTGAGCCTACAGTTAAGGCATGCTTCCAGCTTCCACTGGTGTTTGTCCTCCGGTCACATGGTTTCTTATTCTTCATAAGGATATTTGTCAGACAGGAGCAAGTGCGATGCTCCACGCATTCCACACACCAAATGGAACAGCCAGTTTTTCTCCTTTACTGTATGATTCTGCTGGGCGTCATTTTCTAGGATGAGCCTGGCTCCAAGAATCTGGTGTGTGAGGCCAGAAGGACCGACAGGAACTGAATGTGGCTATGTGAATGCATTCTCTCAGACTCTGGTCTCTTCAGGGAAAAAGGCTGCGTTCTTCTTAGATGCTGCCCCTCTACTACCCATGCTAACTATTTTGTATATACAGATATACAAAATATATAAAATGGAAAATATACAATATGTATATATATATTTTCACTATAAAATGGTCCTTCATTTATATCCCCCTTTTTATTTACTTTTGTCAGAGATGGGCATTCTATTGCCATTCAAATATTGTAAGTGCATGAATTCAGCAAAGTAATCCAGTATAGTCCAGTAGTAGTCCATAATAGTAGTGGGTTATCCACACGAACTTTTAATTTCTAAATAAATAACTTTTGTTTTCTCATAACAGTAGTACCATATTATTTTATAAAATACATACAAGGAACAAAGGACAATATACAAAGATCATTTTGTACTCTTATCATTTAGAGAGAGCATGACTAATTTTTTTGTACAGACTCATATTCTGTACACACACACACACACACACACACACACTTTGTTTTAAAAGATAGGAATCATATTACTACAAGTCATTTTGTACCCTTACTTTGTCATGAATATTTTCCATGCCCTTAAATATTCTTAAGCCACCAGGTGTTGTATGGCTCTATAGTACTGTAGTACATGGAGGAGCCATGGTTGTGCAGGCTGGTTGTTTTTCATTTGTTGAGTGCGCAGCTGATACATTCATCAGGGTCCAGTCAAGAAACCAAAAAGAAGTACTTGATACTAATACAGAAAGAGATTATGTAAGTTTTTAAAAAAGCTAAATGAGGTTTAGGAGGACTGAAACATTAAAAGGGGACTACAAAAGAGAGAGGGAGAGGGAGAGAAGAAGAGGAAGGGGAGGGGGAGGAAAGAAGGGAGAGGGAAGAGAGAAGAGAGAGAGAGAGAGAGAGAGGGAGGAAGAAGGAAAAACTTCAAGGTACAGCTTTTTACTTTAGCATTGGGGAAACAGAAGAAAGAGCTTGGGTCACCAAAAGCGGAGAGGGTTGAAGTGACATCGCAGAATCAGGAACCGGACCTATGAGGAAGGGCTCTTTCCTAGGTGCTTCCTCAGGCATTCGGAGGAACTCCAATAAACTGGGGCTCTGACTTCCAAAGACAGCACTGCTCAGTGCTAGTGCCACAGCAGCTCACTTGTGTGAAGGTTTTCCTTTGGGTCTGGACCCACATTCCCATTAGGGTTTTTGTCAGCAGAGCCATTGTCTGAGAGGGCACAGTGAGGCTGGCTCTGGCATTGTGGGGGGACCTTTCAGCTGGAGTCGTGTGCTCCTGTCCAACTGGTGCTGGGGGTGATGCCAGTGGGAACAGAATGCAGAGCCAGCAGTGGCCAGTGCTGTCCTCCCCAGCCTCAGTTTTCCTCTTAGTGCTAGCAGAATGACTGGAAAAGTAAAAAGGGAGTTTGCAGCACCCCTCAGTCAATATTATCATAAAGCTGAGGGGGCCATTGCAGCTGAGACTCAACTTGCTTACTCAATGAAACATTTGGTTTCTTATTTTTAAAATTACTATAAGCATTTTTATTGCTATATTTTACCCACAGTTATTAATTAGAATAAATTCTTTGAGTAAAATTTCTGGACCCAGGGGCCAGGGAGATGGCTCAGTGGAATAAGCGCTTCCCTGGCAAGCGCAAGGGCCTGAGTTCAATCCCCGGTTCTGAAAAAAAAAAAAAAAAAATTCTGGACCCAAGTGTTTGTGATATTTTCTCTCTTTAAAGAGAATAAAAGAATAGTTAAAACAAACAAACAAACAAACAAACAAACAAACAAACAATGTGAAATTTCACTAAGTAAATTTACAGGCATTCAAAAATGGTTGTATTACATATTGTTGTCTTTAAATTAGTTGCTCAGCTTACCAGATATAAGCATGCAAAATTGATCAAAAATTATAAAAATTTGAAAAGGAGAAAATATTAGGCATTAACTGGACTGGACATTTTCTCTTTATTAGTATGTCATATACCTTTACAGGTAATGTGTGTGTGTGTGTGTGTGTGTGTTTGTGTGTGTGTGTGTGAGAGAGAGAGAGAGAGAGAGAGAGAGAGAGAGAGAGAGAAGAGACACACACTAACTTTTCCCTAAAATAAATCTCACTTATATAATATACTATTATAAGTTTTGGTGGTATTAAATTGAACTAGAGAAAAGACTAAGCAGAGAAATGCCTTCCTTAAATTCATGTTTTGTAAACCTGAGATGGTTGATCTTCTGCATTAGTTTTCAGAAGTTGAATTGAATATAGCTATATTTCTGATTGATTTTTTAAATTTAAAAGTTCTTTTTCTTTTTGATTTCAGGAGGAAAAATACAAGTCACGAAGGCCTTTCTCAGCATCATATGGACCAGCGTTCCCCTTAAATGATATACGCGTGAAGCTGAAGGGTAATAATCCTGACAGACTAGCCAAAGGCATGCAGTCCCAGGCACCCTCTCCGTATTCCACCAGATGTTCCTTCCTGGATCAGCCGGCTGAATTGAACCTTGGAAATGACTTCAGATTCGCTGCAGAAAGGAGGCCTCCATTTGTGGTTAGACATGTGAGTCTCAAGTTATTTTTCCAGAGTACTTTGTAATGGTGAGGATGTGGGTCAGGGTGGAATAAAGGAATGTTAGGCCACAAAGCCAAATGGGTAATATTAAATAGAGAATTCAAATTGAATAATAACTGTTGTTAAACTATGTTCACTTATTAGAAAGTAAGCTCCTATAAATGTGTCTCATATAGAGAACATATTCAGTAAATGTCAACCACCTCATTTTTTATTTTGGAAAATTATTAAAGGAGTATGATGACTACATTTATAACTCACTGTTGTTTAGAAGAGTTGAGAAATTGCCAGGAGTTGCAAATGTATAACAAAGGCTGAGACTTCACCAGTTAGAAGAAAATTGCTCCAGTTTTCTTAATGAGATTGGTGCCCAGTGGCCATACTTTGAAGAGAGAAAGTGTCTTTGTGGCACGGAGAAGTAATGATGCCAAACTCAAAGCCCTTAAGTAGAGGTAGCTTAGATTTAGCTCATAGGAGAGAGTGGACAGACTTCATTACTCTAGATCTCTTAAAAATATTTTTACTAGTGTACTACATAAGTAATGGAAAATATAGAAAAGTCTGAGAAAATAAATTATCCCTAGGCTCATCAGCATAATAGACTAACTATATATTTTCCTCACCTTTTTTTGTTTTTTCCCCACGAAGTTGTAATTAAACTATATATATGTATATATATTTGCAGTTATACAGTATATGCTATACTTCTTGATATAGTCCAGGTAATTATTGATTAAAATATTTTCTATATTATTTTATACTCTGCATGAACACTATTCCATGGTCTAGGTAGCAGCTTACTCTCTAAAATACTAACTGTTGATAGCATGTCAAGTTGATAGTTTGACCTAAAGTCACTAGTGGTGATGTTTATGCATTTAAACAGACTATGAGGCATGTAAGTCTCAAAGTCAAGGTGCCCTTCAGGTAAGTATATGGAGAGTTGATTAGATCTGGGCCTGGTAGTACATGCACTAGAACTCTGGAAGGCCAAAGTGGGAGAGCACAAATTTGAGCCCAGCCTGAGTAGTGTAAGCGGCGATGTAGCTCAGTATGAAGACCCTGGTTCAATCTCCAGTACCTAGAAAAATTTAAAAAAGTTGATTTTTAGGTAGAACAGACCTTTTTGGTTAGAAACTACCAAATAAGTATCTGCAGATACTATTGATTCATAGATACAGAAATAGAAAACTTTGTGGCCTAAGTGAAGACGTCTGGCAAAAATTGAGCAAAATTTTTTAAACATGATTCCATAAAAATATTGTTGACTTGAGTTTTGTTTTAGTGTATCAGACTTGTAGTGATCCTTCCTGCTCTTCAGCCTCCCAAGCTCTGGGATTACAGCACATGCCACCACGCCCAGTCTCATTCACTGTCTCAGCACACCCCGGGGTGGGGCCTGCCTGGCATGATCGGGATTGTTGATTTGAGTTTATTGGATGGTCTGATTTATTTCATTCTGTGTAAATTTTTTTTCATAAAACAATATTTTATTTTATTTCTTTTGCAGAACTGGGGATTGAACTCAGGCCCTTGTGCTTGCTAGGCAAGCGTTTATTCTACTGAGCCATTTCCCCAGTCCCCATAATACAATATTTTAATAGATCATATTTACAAAAAGTATATTACATTCTGTGTAAATTTTTGTATAATACTTTAGTCCATTGTCATTATAAACTAAGTAACCTTAAGATATGGTTGGAATTCTTAAAGAATGAGAACTTGCTTGATATTTCTTTTATTTAGCAAATTCTTAGTTTTTGCCATGTCCCAAGCTCTTTTGTTAGTGACTTTATTCATTAATTATTTTATTTAGCCAGATTTCCTGATGATATATAGTGTTCCCTTATGTAGAAGCATTAAAATTTAGAGGATCTGTTGGTGTAAAAACTTGTAAATTTGTAAGTTTCAATCAATGCATTTCTTGAAATGAGAATATAGACATGGTCTGGAAGGGGTCATGAAGGACTACCATGTCATCTGTGGCAATCACTTGCTGCCAGGGAGACAAGAAACATGGTATTCTTTCCTGTCTTAAAAAATTGAAATAGAATTTCATTTCTATTTCATTCTTAAAAAAATGAAATAGACCTTTGCTTGCTCTCTGTGTTTGATTCCTACCAGTATTAGAATATAATGCATATCTAGTTATAGTTCTTTATGCTGCCAGTTCATATCCTAATGTTCTAGCCTAAGGAAGCCTCAGGGAAGATAGGGATGAATCTTGGCTTGGTTATAACATGTAACCTGCTTAGGGACTATGGTTTAGGTTATTTTCCAACCTTCTCTTTTCTGACCTGCACAGTGGTAGAGGAGGAAAAGACATGATGGGTAGTGAGAGGGTAATACAGGCTGCCATAGATTCAAGTCTTGTTTCTTTCTTTTGCTTTCAGGTGGACAGTGCCAAGCCCTTTGGTGAGCCTCACCCACAGAAATTTAAAAGAAAATCAAAGTTTTCAAACTTTCCACTTCCGATGAAAAGAGGTACTTTAGTTTCTTGCTATCTTGGTACATTTCTTTTTGGGAACCGGTGTACCCTACTTACTGCCTTTGATTCTGAGAAATCAAAGTTATGCTGAAAACTGTGTGACTAATTCCCAAAGATTCTCCACCTTTGGTGCCCCCAGGGGAATTCCCAGGGGACAGAGGCAGCTGAGAAGACATCTACTGGAAAGATCACCTAGTACTAAAGAGGGCTGTGCTGGGTACTGTTGCTGTTGAGTAAGGATGTGATGGCTGAAGCTGTTCCCTGGTTGGGCTGGAGAGCCAAGGGCAGCTGACCTGGTGCAGCCTCCTTGGAAAAGCAGCATTGACAGCTAACAGTTATTTTGTTTGCCATCTTTCTGAATGGAAAGGTCAGGAGATTGATGGCCATCAGGAGACATAATGTGTGCTACCCAAGATTCTATGTCAGGAAGGAGAGAAGCCAATTCTAACTGAAACAGCTATGTTAAAGGAAGGAATTTTAAAAGTTTAGACTGCAGGACCCTTTTAAATGTTATTGGGCCAGTGAGATAGCTCAGCAGACTAAGTGCCTGCTCAGGCGAGCTCAGGGACCAGGGTTTGATCTCCTATACCACATGCCACATCATCCCTGCCCTCGGGCACAATGAGCCAACCACTGATTCCAGGCAGGGTGGCGCATGCCAGTAATACCAATGCTGGGGAGTCTGAAAACAGGAGGATCACTGTGAGTCCAGCTGTGTAGTAAAACCCTGTACCAAATACATAAAATTATTGATGATCCCCAAAAGATTTTTTTGTTATTGATGATGTGCATAATGCCTATCAATAGCAAGTTAGAAACTAAAACAGAGGAATTAAAAAAATATAATGCACTATCAGAAGCACAATTTTAGCCATCAGGATGAGGATGATGTGATTTGTTATATCTTTTGTTAAGATTATGAGAAAATGAGAGTGAAAAGCCACACCATGTCTTAGTATAACTATGAGAACAATTTTGTTCTTGCAGATTTCTTGAAAGATTTTGAGGCTCCATGGGGAAGTTCCTGGACCACACACTGAGTCAGTGGGTTGTCGTAGATCCCAGAGGTCTTTTATGACTGCAGTATGTAATGGATTAATAGCGAAGGCTGTGGCAGCCAAGCTCATCACTCCTGGACCTAACCGAGATTCTTAGGCTAGGAATGGATGATGGTGGCCTCTTGCCTCCTGCTAGGACAGGACTTGGGCCATTCCTTATGACAGAGTTCCCTAACGTAGGCTTAAGGTTTTTACTTCTAAGGGCTACAGAGTCTTGGCAGTAACAAAAGCCAGCATTCTCAGGCTTTAGGGACTCTTTGAAAGTAGCTGATCAAGGACAGAGTATTACATTCGAAGCAGAAAGTGCTTCATCACCTTTGACATTTAATTTAAGTTTTGTGAATTAAAAATTACCCACGCAGCCTATAAAAGTATTGTCCTTCCTAGTACAGTGAAATCAAGTGACAGCAAATGTCCTTTTTGGGGGAGGACAGGTTGGGTTTAAGGCTGACTTGGATGTGGTGGGACTCATACATCACGCTGGGCTTGGTCTTTGTCATTTCTTAATCTTGTAGGTGGAGAACTAAGGTTCCAGAGAGGTTACAATCTGTGTGCAGGTCACATGTGAAGTTTTTGGCATACCTGTATGTAGCGGTGACATTCAGACCTCTGGGCTCCGACCCTTGGAATTCTTATAGCCTTTAGGCCAGACCTTTGCCCAGGTCACCTGTTAGCACATTCATCCTGGCTTAAGGTAGAACAGAGCAGTGCTTCTCACAGCTGAATCACCCAGGGACTTTGTTAAATCCTGGTTCTGATCAGTGGGGCTGGGTGGGGCCTCGGGTCCTTTTCTAATAAGCCTCCAGGTGACACTGACAACTACAGTCCCATGGGTTACAGCCTGAGAAGCAAGGGAGCAAATGCCACCTCTCCCACGAGAGGGGGTGCTCAAAACCGGTAGCAGGGTATCCGAGGGCAGAAGTCAGGGTTGTGGTGATAGCTGCAGAGAACCTTAGAACTGCTGCTGCCCAGCTTAGGCCAGGAGAGAAGAGAACTCCTGGGGCAAAATGGACACACAGTTTTGTATACCCAGAGGATATGAAATTTTCCAGGCTTTAAAAAAATCAATTTTTATGTCTGTGTTATTGCCAGCGATGAGGGAATCAGCAGCCAAGGGAAAGTCCTTTGTGGTTGCCTAAGCCCCAACCATACTGGGGGTGCCACGATGGGCTTATCATTGTCTTACAAATACTTATTTAAAAAGCATTTTCCCCCCAATCATGTCTGTTTTCTCTGTGTGTTTTTATTATTTCACTTGCTAGGGCTCCATCCTGCTCTCTGGTACTAGGTCTTCATGCGTCTCATAATTATTTATGGTAATCATAACAATTTCATTTTTGCTGCATAGTGTTTCCCTAAGCTCTTATGTATTCTTTGTCTCAATGTAACATCTGTGTCTACCTTGGAAAAATATACTCAGGAGCTGCTGCATTAATAGGAGTCTACAAAAACTGCAAAGAAGGGTGGAAGAGGCAGAGCATATGCATTTTGTATTAGATCTGTATTGCTGTCTTGTAGGCCCTGGCCACATTGTGCAGATTTAGTTTATTTCTGCTTTAAGTCTGCTTAAGGGTGGTCAACTTACTGCTTCACTTTTAGCTTTGCTTTTACCCTGCCTCCTTTCATCTGTGGCATAATTAAAAATAAAACCCCATTGTTGATCTCAAGAGGGTAGAACAACTCAGAATTGGAGTGACTCAAGGGAGACTTAATAATGATCGTATAATTTGCAAGGGAGCATTGAGGTTCTTTAAAAAATTCATTCATTGTCTCATGTTTTTTGTACTGCTGTGGAACAAATGCAACAGCAGTTTTAGGGCTAACTGGTCATAATGAGTCATTCAAACACCTGTTCCTCTTTCTTCTAGCTTCTTCTCTTGACAGCCTTGCAGCAAACGTAAAGGTAATTTTAGAAGTAGCATTTGTGGAATGATTTATTTGCAGTTATTATATGTCAATTACTGTGCATTCTGAAGTCAGCAGTAGAAAGTTTATTTCTAGCTAATGCTGTTTACATGAACAGCTTTAGTTTAGGGCCTGTACAAAGAACTGTACTTTGCTTTGGGGCCTGTCGGTTTGCTCCCCTCTTTTCATTTGTGGGATGAATTACCAAGGAGGGTGCGCATCTAGGCCTAATACCTACTTTATCAGTAGTGACTCTCACTGCTTTTCTCTACTGGGACGCCTCATGTACGCAGAGGTGATAAATGACTTGTTTTTGAAGTTTGATAGCTTTGTCAACATTACAGTATACAATGTGAAAATAGGTGTAAAACAAGAAAATGGAGTATACCATGCTTCTTATACCATGGCACTTAAATATTTTGCTAAAAATTATCCTTTCCTAGAACCAATAATCTGCCACCCTCAGAATCCAAGCTCAGAGCACAAGTTAATTTGGATAATTACTATATGCAAAATGTACAGAGTTTTGATTATTTTTCCTTGACCTCAACTCCTGAGCATTTTGTTTCTAGTCCTCTGTGCTGTAGCCCCTCCTTTATTTGCAGGAGATCCCTGGGGCCTATATCATATCATCTTACCTCCATTTCTTTTCCTTCTACCTGACCCCTAGCTCTAATTTAAGCCCAGCCAAGCAAAACAAACAAACCAAATGAAACAAAAAGTATAACTAAAGAATAATGCACACTGTCATTCAGGTTATCAGAGAGCCAGATGAACGGATTATTTTGCCAAAAACATCACCATCTCCTTTAGACTCAAGTAAGTTTGGAAAGTCCTCGCCCTGTAACCAAGGGGATGCTGATTTCCACCCGGAAGCTTCCTTCACCAACGGCCAGCATTCCAGGTCTCCCAGCCCTCTGGATCAGCTTCTCCTCCAAGAAAGGTCAGCACCAAGCACCGGTCTCTGCCTGAAGAGAGCATTGTGGTCTGGCAGGCATAACCTGTCCTCAGTGTGTTTTCTTAGGAATATTCAGATAGTGAAACCTAGAGATGAAAAAAAAATGATGGCCTTATGAAATCCACCCAGAAGTCAGAATTGAGCCTCTTCTCTGGAAAGCATGTTTCAGGGTGTTCGTCATGAATATGGTAGACTCCTAACTGTTATACAGTCTAGTCTATCTAGTACTTATATATTTATCTCTGGTAAAATTTTGTTTTTCTTATTATTTAAAGGGAATAGAAAATAGTAAAAAAAAATTAAAAACAATTCAGAGTTTCACTAAACATAATAATAGGAATTTGACAATGGATGTTGTATTGCATAATGTTGTCTTCAAATTAGTTGTTTAGATTACCAGATATAAGAATACAAAATTGATAAGAAAAAATTTTAAGAAATTAAAAAGAAAAAAATTAAGCATTAACTGTTTCTTTCAGTAGACAAGCAGAAATCAGCAATATAGTTATCTAAGTTATCCTGTATATATACATAAATATCTTTTATTTATTCTTTTTCTGTCATAACATTTTAAACTGAAGTTTTTGGGCCAGTTAGATAGCTCATCAGACTAAAACACCTGCTTAGATAGACACAGGGACTGGGTTTGATCCCTGGCGTGCCAGCCCCACCCCCAGGGTCCTCTGAGGACTGAGATTGGGCGTGGTCACACGCGCCTGTAATCCCAGAGTTTGGGAGGCTGAAAACAGGAGGATCACTACAAGTCTGATCTGTGTAATGAGACCCTGTATTCCCTGTACCAAAATACATAATAAAAAATAGATAAAAATAAACTGAAGTTTTTGGTTTTACTGGTATAGAAATGTTCACTGTAGAAAATTTATAGACCAACACAAAAGAGAAGGAAAAAAAGTCACTCATGTTTTTACTACCCAAAGATGCATGTTATTAGCATGTGAATGCATTTTTATTTTCTAGATACTTAGTTTCTTGGTTTATCCACATTACTATCTCAGATGATAAAAGCATGTTTGCATTTGCCCAGAGATCAGGCTAGAGAACCAGAGCAGGGATCTCTATTTGCCAAACCATGCTCCTTAGAAAGGAAACCAGCCAATTTGCTTGAGACCTATGTTAGCCCTGAAAATCCCTCTTTCTGGGAAACCTGAGTATTGCGCAAGTCAGAAGAGGCGGAGGAATGGCACTGAAGACAAGGTCGCTGCTTCAAATGAAGGATGCGCCAGTCTATTTTCTCTGCATTATTAATGCTGGGAACAAGAAGTCCCCATGCCAGAATAACTCAGTCTCTTACAAAGAGACTCACTGTAAAAATATCCTAGAACCAAAGTGGCCCTGTAATTTTAATAGGAATTTACATTTTGTGGTAGATTAAGAAAGTGGCAATCCACTTTTAATGTTTTGCAGAATTAATAGGCTAACTATTGAAATGTTAAATCACTTGAAGCCTCATCAAGTATTTTAATAAAATATTAATTTATGGTGAATTGTTGATCATCTACTTTACTGGAAAGTATGCAACATAGATTTTTAAAACTCAGCTTTGGCACACAGAGCACAGTGGCCTGGGATATATTTATTCCCTGCTGTGCCTGGCCTCTGTCCCCTCCTGGCTTGCACTTTTGCTACCAGCCTGGAATTCAGCAGGTTGGAAAAGTAGGGGGGATTATTCTGGATGGGAAGACTGACATGGAATTGATTTTAAACAAGGAGTGGAAGGAATCTTCACCTGGTGGTGACTGGGAGTTAGGGCTCTCCTGCTCATCTGTCTCTAAGTGCTGCATGGTCTCACACAAATGTTCAGCATTTTAGATTTCAGTTTCCTCACCTCTGAAACTAATGGGATGACTAAAGGTTTGTCTTCTTTCAGCCACAGTGTACTTCTTTGCTCCCAGAACTCAGGAAAACCCAGTCTCTTGAACTCCATAGAAACAATACAGCAAGCTTTTCTGAGACACTGCATTGAGTGTGCACTTACTGGGCAACCATTATGGGCAGGGTGCAGGACTACGAGGTTTTTGATTTCTAGTGACTTAGTTGCTAGGTGAGAGGGTTAACAGAACCTCATCCCACTAAATATCAAATGGTTTGTGGCATGCGCTCAACAGAAGCACAATCCAAATGTAGGATTTGGATGCGCAAAGGAGAAGAATTCTATCAGAAGGGAGGTCTGGGGAGGTCTCTTTTGTCCTTAAATCTGTTTGATGGTTTATGCATGCATTCACCCAGTCTTTCTGGGTGTCTTTAGACAGTTTTCAGATTTTTCTCTGTTTGGCAGAAAAACTGTTTCATATCTTTGGAGTCAAAGTCAAATGGGAGGGGCTGGGGATTTGGCTTAGTGGTAGATTGCTTGCCTAGTGAGCTGGAAGCCCAGGGTTTAGTCCTTGGCATCAAAACCAAAAAATAAACCTCTCATAAAATTAAATGGGATTGGAATTATGTGTGAGTGTGGACTCTACATGGTTAGAAAGGTATCTTAGAACAAACTTAATAATCAGTTTCCTAAGTCTGAAATGAAACACTAACTTTTGAAACATTTCTTAATCATTTCTTGAGAATATGCAACCCAGCACAGAGTTTGTGTGTGGGGAAAACAAGTACACTGGCAGCTTTCTACAGGGCAGCTTTCTACTCCTTGGATTATACAGATAAATGCTGTTGGAGTAGAGAGCAGAGTGGCACTTCAGGCATGTCCTGTCAAGGAGGTGACCTTTTTTGTGGGCTCTGGAGAGCGGAGATTGGTTTATGATAGACCTAGTGGTGATGAGGGCTGGGAGTAAGGAGGCTGAGCAGGTTCAACTTCCAATAGTCAGGTGGATTTGGGGGAGTGTTGGTTGCCAGGCATAACAGTCTAAGGGGGACCATTTAAGCCAAGTTGAGGTGTTGGCTTGGAAGGTAACTTTAGGAACATGATTCTGACTACCAAGCACTGAGTGATTAGTTATTTCTGATAACTGTGTGCCCAAAGTTATTTTTTTTCATAGTTATTTTATTTTTGCGGAACTGGGGATTGAACTCAGGCCCTTGTGTTTGCCAGGTAAGTGCTTATCCCACTGAGCCATCTCCCCAGCCCTTCATAGTCATTTTAAACAGATAACTTTGGACATGTTTGGACTCTGAGTTTATAAATAAGGTCACGATCTGCTATGATGGAGACTAACATGTCTCACCATTGACCTGGCTTGTATCCTAGAAAGTCCTGGGAAGATGGAGAACTTTAACTCCACAGGAATGGCCCCAGAGATAGTATATTGAAGGCAGCTATTTCCAGGGAAGAACATGCCCTTTATATGCCTGGGGAAGACTTCATTCTGCATTGACTTTAGAGAGATAATAAGGCAGGCTTCTGGAATAGTGGAGGTCTCCGCGCTTCTGTTCCTCCCCCATCAGCATCATCAGGACCAGTCGGCATGCCAAGAGCATATAGCTGCCTGAGAAGCACCCTCGAGGTTCTTCTAGCTTGATTCTGAAATCCTAGGGGCCAAAGTGATAGAGATGAATTGGGAGACAAATTTTGGAGTGATGATCAGCCCCAGGTTTTAGTGGAAGAAATACAAAACCCATTAGCAGGACCTTTATCCGGGACAGTGTAGTCCCCAAGGAGGGAGGGACACTCCCAAGCTCATGCCCTCATCTCCACTGTTTGGAGACTGTCACCTCCCTGCATCACACATACTTATTCTTCCGTCTGCATGAGAAGGGGAACCATGTGGATAAATGACAATGAGGATACAGTACTGCTTCTGTCTGTTGGCTCATCATTTTCAAAGAGTAAGTTCTTAAATGTGGACAGGATCATGCATATAATGCAGATGTATATATTTACAGTATATGCAAATATACGCATTTACATTGCACTCAAATGTAGGAATTGCTTTGGTACTTTCAAAATCTAAGAAAAAGTATCTACACTATCTACCTGGTGGCTGTTTGTAAATAGTAAATTTATAACTTCAAAATATTTTTATCATCTTAGACGTTACTAGAGGATTATAGAAATGGTCTGTGTGGTCTTCTCTTCAGCACAGTAGTGCTTTAGGGGATGCTGTCATTTTGCTGAGTTGTTTTCCTCGGTTGGCAATGAATTTGTATGGAGCCAGTCCTTTTTTGAGTCTCCCTGGACATCAGTGAAACATGCTTGTCATAGACAGTTGTGTGGGCAGACAGATGGGACTAGAATCAAGGGGACGGGCAGCCACATAGGGAGTCATTAGTATAGTAGTCATAACAGCAACTCAATTCCCAATGCTCCTGCCATTTCCAATGTTAGTTATATATTAATAAATGATAATGGTGTCATCTGAATTATTAAAATCTTGTAGACATTTTAAGGACATTAGATCTGTGCTTTTCATTAGCAAATTGCTATGTACTTTAAAAAAATCATTATTTATTTATTTATTCAGTACAGTCTCACTATGCAGCTTGAACTCATAGTGATCTTCCTGTCTCAGCCTTCCCAGCACTGGGATTACAGGCATGTGCCACCATGCCAGGTTTTGGTGGCTGGCTCAGCCCATGGCCAGCATGGCATGCTATACTGGGAATCGAACCCAGGTCCTTGTGCTTGCCAGTTATCTTCCTGGCCCCATGCTATGTAATTTTTTTTTTTTTTTTTTTTTTTGAACTGGGGATTGAACTCAGACCCTTGTGCTTGCCAGGGAAGCGCTTATCCTACTGAGCCATCTCCCCAGCCCCTATGTAAATTTTTAATATTAGTTATTAGTTATACCTCAGAATTTAAGATTTGGTTCTCCCCTTTTCCATGAATACAAATGAATGAATGGATGAATGAATTTATTATTCAACAAATATCTTTTAAATACTACTGTGGTATTCAATACCAACTATGCCTTGGGCTAAACTTTTTTCTTTCAATAATTTTATTGAGAAATAGTAATGAGACAGTTTCAAATCAAATTGGTAGGACAGTTCCAACAATTAACACTTTGCATACTGTCTTCCTAGTGGTTATTTGTTGTACAAGATGCAGACATGATATCCTATTTACAAACACTATTAGAACAAATCCCTCTATTCATTAGAAGAATGTAATTATATGTCTATCCTAACCATTTTGAATATACAGATACAAAATAGTCATCCATCTATAGGGGATAAACTATTAACCAGAGTTTTAGTCTCAATTTCAGACATACATTAACCTAGAAATGTCAGGATGCCCTGGCAGAAATACTATGATTGAGGTATAGGTAAATATAATGCCAAATGTGGGTGAGAAGTTATCTGACCCCTTCAAATAAAGGCTCAGGAAGGTTAGTGTGGTGATGCATGCCTGTAATGCCAGCACTTGGGAGGCTGAGGCAGGAGGATCGTTGTGACTTCGAGACTAGCCTGGACTACAAAGTGAGCTCAAGGCCAGCCTGAACTGCATAGTGAGACCATATCTCAAAACAACAACAAAAAGACTCAGGAAGGATTTTCCTGAGAAATTAGCAATTGAACTGAGCTCTGAAAGGTGAGTAGGAGTTAATCAGAATAGGGCTGGGGCTTGGGAAGTGGCAACATTACAGGAAGAGAGAGTAGTGTTAGCAGTGCCTTTCGAAAGAGAAAATGCTGGTTAAGTTTGGGGTCCAGGTGGCCTAAAGTAAATGAGATAGAAAAGAAAAATTCTTGTGGAAGAAAATAGCAGATTGATTTTAATATGAAAATTTATGGATTAAGAATTTTAATGTGAAAGCAGGATTTGCTCACTAGAGAAACAGTTGGAAACACACACACACACACAAAGAAGGAAAGAAAGAAAGAAGAAAAAAAAACACAGTAGGGTGTAAAGAAAAGAACACCTCCTAGCCAAGCCTCCAAGCATAAATCACTTTAAATATATTGGCTCCCCTGTCCTAAATACATAAAAAAAACCCCAGCAAATCCATATTGGTTATTTTTATTCCTCAGTGCTTTTCCTATGCTATATGTACCATTTTTCATGCCATTTCTTTTGCAATCAAGTTTTAAGCATCAACTCTTCCATACTTTAAGTTGGTGTGCCGTTTAATAGCTGCATAACTTATCACGGTGTTCAATTTGTTGCACAGGTGCCGTCCTAGTTCTCAGTCCATGTGGAAGAAGATCCATGAAAGGGCACGTGGTCTGATGTCCCCCAGAATTCCACAGCACCCAAAGGTTAGGGTTTCTGATATAAATAAACTGTGTTGGTGAAGTAATTTGAAACTGGAACTTACATTCTAGTAGGTAAGGCAGACATGAATCAAGTAAATGCAGAAATACATGTATAATTGTTACACTTACCAGTGAGAATATATGGTGGTCTAAGAGTACACAAGTTAAAGGAGGAGAGGTTTATTTGGGCTCCAAATAGTACATAGTGGGCTGGCTCTGAGGCAGAGTGGCTGGCGGAGGGGAAAGAGCCCATGCATGGCCGGCAGAAAGCACCAAAGGATCAAGGGAGAAATGTAAACCTCGGAGACCACGCCCATAGTGACCCACCTTTTCCCAGAAGGCTTCACCTCCCAGCATCATACCCAGCTATAAACTTATGAGTGGACTAGTCCACTGATGAATATCAAGCCCCTGTGATCTGGTCACCTCCTCTAAGCTCCACCTAGAAGTGCATCTCGATAGACCCTTAGCAGTGTGTGGTAGGGGTATTTGAGTGATTGGGAGTCATTGCAGGCTCACTGGGACAGAGACTGGAGTGCAGATCTAAGGCCCGAGCAGTGGCAAATGTGGTGCACTGCATTTATCAAGCAGTGGTCCTAACTGGGGGTCCTTCCTAAGGACTCGGAGCAAACAGTGGAACTGGACTGCATCACTTTGCCTTCCTGTTTGCATGGGAATCCCAGTCCAGAGAAAAATACTGCTGTTCATGTGGTTTGTGTAAGACCACTATATGGAAGAATGTTTTCCTAAAATTTATTTTATTGGGGCTGGGGAGATAGCTTGGTAGTCTAAGCACCTGCGTAGCAAGCGTAAGGACCTGGGTTCGATCCCCAGTACTGCATTCCACACCAGCCCTGGGTTCCCAGGTGTGTTGTGCCGGCCCTGAAACCAGGTGTGGTGGCGCATGCCTATAATCCCAGTGCTGGGGAGGCTGAGACAGGAGGATCACTACGAGTCCAAGCTGGGTAGCAAGATCTTGTATCTAATACATAAATAAATGAATGATTTAAAAAATTACTATTTTTCCTAAAATTTAAATTGGTGGTTTTGACTGTTTGACTTTTAGTGGAGTTTGAGGAATATTCCTGATCCAGCAATAGATATATCTAATACTTCGTATCTGTGACAGACATACCGCAAAGTGACCTCTAATTTAATTCAAAGGAATTAAAATGAAAGGTTACTATTTAACCATCCATGTAGTTGAATTGGTCATCTTGGCTTATAATTAAGTACTGGGATATGCTAGATTTATGGGAAGATACTTATAAATGAATATTGGTTATCATGACTATGGGAATATTTTCTCTTCCAATTGAAGGAATCCTTTTAAAATGAAAAAAAGGAAAGAAACAAAGGAGGGGGGACAGAAGGAAGAAAAGAAGAAAGAGAGGGAGAAAATCTACATCCACACATAGCAAATCTCATATATGGGAAGCACAGTCGTATATGCAAAAAGCTATTCATCTGGATACTACTGATCTCTGTTACATTCCAGGCAATGTAATTGTTGGATGTTTTCATTATAGGAAGAATCTAACTCTGAAGAAACTTACATCCTGGAAAGACCAAACTACCCACTGAAGAAATACCCACAGCATGAAGAGAGATATTTTTAACTGTTGTCTTATGTAAGTAAGCAGCTTAAGCGCTCTCTTGATTTGCTAACAGAATTTCTTGTTGTAAATGAAGTAGCTAAAAATGTGGTGGGCAGGAGAAATGGAGGAGACCTCCAACTATATTTCTCCTTCACTTTGTAAAATGACAGTGTGTATGTTTGCCAACTCCGTTGCCTCCTGCTGTCTCTCTTCCCTCAGTCTTCATCTGAGGGGTCCTCAGTCTTTTTTCAGCTCCATAAATACAAACTCTATGTACTTTAGGGTCTTTGCATATAGTGTGTGGTTTTTTTTCTCTATTTAGAATACTTCTTCCTGATGCTTCTTGTGTAACTCCTGTTTACCTTTCAGATCTCGTGATTTTCTATGACAGTCCCTCCTCACACAACATTCAGTTTAGTACTCTGCACTTTTCTTTCTTAAAGTATGACACTATTATTGTTTAAAATCTCTCTCTTCTAGAATGAAACCTTTGTGAGATCAAGGACTCGCTGTGCTGCTTGCTACTTTATGTTCAGTGTTTAGTGCAATACAAAGAATCCCGTGTAACTTTTAGTCTGACGATGTGCGTCCTGTATGAGAGCTTGCCTTCCCACACTCGCACCACCGTGGTCTGTAGATTACGTGGCCCTCCATTGCGGTCTGCAGCAAGAGAGTTGCAGACATAGTACATATATCTTATAAGTGAACACTCAATGAGGAACCAAGTCCACTGTCCAATTTAAGTGTCTAGCAAATAGCTGTATTTCAAGGCTATCACCACTTAGCTATTTTTTCCTATTCTCTTCCTAAGTCAGGCCCAGGATAGTAACAACGGTTCTTTTTGGGGTGGCATTCTTGCCTGTGGGTAGTGGCAAGTTGGATTTCTGTGGACAGAAATAAAGCTGGGAACTTCACCTCCACCATTTTATTAACAGTGCTCTTAGCTCTTCCTTAGGACATGCCTCTGTGTGCCACCAGCTGGTCTCAATGCTTCACCTGTGCTGAGTGAGTTCATACGTAATTCTCCCAACCATCCCATGAAATGGGTACTACCGTGAGTTCAGATTGGGAAGTTAAGATGCAGAGAGGTGAATGACGTGTAGAAAGCAGTTTATCTAGAGATTGGCAGAGCTGAGATAAGCCTGTACAGTGTGGCTGCAGAGCCCATGCTTTCACTGAACACTGCTGCCTGTGCAAAGCGAGGATGTGTGATGGGAGAATGCTGAGGAGAGGGAGCAGGCGTCTACACGTGCACCCTTCGCCTCCTACCTGGAGTTTGCAGACACAGCCCTCGAACGCCTCCTGCTGGGAGCCGGTGGTCTGGTGGCGCATAGTCCTCACGCTGACACCATCAAAATAATTACAAGTTTGTAAGCAGCAAAGGAATGTGCGATAATGTGTGGGGCTTTCACTGTAATCAGGCACCCACAAGACTGGTTTGAGGTTAAGTTGTGCTACAGGACGGAAACTGCCTTGCCCCAGGGCTAGTCAGGGCTGTCTACCTTCTGTGTAGAGCAGTGTGGAAGACAACCCACTCACTGCTTGTTCTGCAGGCTTCTACCTCAAAACATACTGCGTGGTAATTAAAGGCTGGCTTCTGAGCCACTTAACTTCTGGTTGCAAAAATAGTCACCTGTGCTTTTATTAGGTTGCTAACAGAATAGCACGCAAATACATACTAGAATGTAACCCATGTAGATACCAAATGCCAGACTGCATTGGATTTCAACATGGGTAAGATAAGGGGGAAAACTGAGTTCTTTCTTGAAAAATGGACTTCCTGTGTGACCAGAATCCCCACCCAGTGGTCTGGAATCCACTCCTAGGCCTTTTCCAGAAGTTTCCTGGTCTATCCTTTTACTAACCCCCACATCCTGAGTCATGGATTCCTGAAGAGGGAGGGATCCCGATGACGGGTTCTGCTAGGGAAGCTTCTCCTGATTTCGTAAAGACACCCAGGTGACTCTGGCTTAACTTAAGCAAACAGAGCATTTATTCTTCAAGAGCCACACAAGCAAGGTCAAGTGGATAAAAGCAGAACAGTGGACAGTACCCCATTCTCATTGTGTGATGCAGCCCTGTTTTCCTCAAGGGCTCTCCTGACTGCGTCGTGGCTCCCACACTTTCCTGTCTCCATAGCAGCTCTGCACTGCTCAGAGGCTTTCTCCCCATAGGTTTCTCAGCAATCTCAATGTGGCAAGGAAATTTAAGAAGTAGATTGTTAACCACAAACACCTCCGGAGTTCTTGAACCAAAAACAATGAATCCAATTGTTTGACCAGGTGGGATCAGGGAATGGATGGAGGAAATGGGTGGAAAGAGTTAAAATATATCCATTCCTCCTTTTCCTAGTTGTTTGGGGGCTTGATCCTTTTGTTGTTAAGCAAGTTATCCTTTGTACACTTTAGGGTGGTGATCACTAGCACACACCAAGTAAACCAAACAATTCAAAATCATCACAAATGTAAAAGTGGGGCTGAGAGGGTAGTTCAGCAGTCTAAGCTCCTGCCTGGCAAGCACAGTAATCCAGGTTCCATCCCTGGTACTGAATGCTGTGCCAGCCTTGGAATCCTGGGTGCCCCGTACTGGCCACCACAACTGGATATGGTAGCACACACCTCTAATCCCAACTTTGGGAAGGCTGAGACAGGAGGAGTTCAAGCTGCGTAGCAAGACCCTATACTGCATAAATAAGTAAGTAAATAAATAAATGATTTTTTTAAATTAAAAAAATCTAAAACACCTTAGATGATCACTAGTTCTCTTGGAAGTCATGATGATTGCCCTGTGCTGTGACCTTTACCAAGCATGTCCACTGACTGACCGCTAAAAACCCCTCTTCTAAGGAGGAGGTTAGAAAACTAACCCTGTGAAACTCCTAGCCCCCTGGGCAGAATCGGGCCCTCTGCCTCTTCTCAGGGAAAGAAATCTGACCATTTCCCAGCCTCTGTGTCATCTCAGATTCTACTGTGTGGCTAGCCAGCCTCCAGCCAGGAACAGGCCTAGGCTTTGTGTTGTGGTTTCAACTGGATGGTCACTGAGGAACTCCAGACTTCACTCAGATAATTGCAAGAATTGTAGCCCCAAAACTTCTAAATCTTGTGAGCAGCGAGAAAGAAATGCACCAAGGAAAATAAAAGATAAAAGGCAAAAATTAATTGAAGTGCTACTTTCTGATCCTGTCATATTTTATTGGACAGAGCTGGTATGGTTTTTTATCTCACCTGTCTCCACTGGCAGGAGCCATTTTACTTCCTCTCACAGGGACCCTTCTACCTGTCACAACTAAAACTGAAAATAAGTCCATCTCAGTTGGTAGAGCCAAGCTTCACCATTGAAGACTCCCTCTGTCCCCAATTTGTTAACCAGCTTCTTGGGGATATTGTTTGATGTTACAGTTATGCACCTCACTTTACCCCAGGAACTCTTCATCACATCAGAATCCAACAGACCATAATAAGCAATGACCGGGCATGCAATTCATAGGCACACCCTAGGTCAGCAGTTCCCTAAAATCATCTGGGGATCTTTTAAAACAACTTTATCCACTCTAGGACAATTTATTTTAACTCTGCAAATGGTGCTTGGTAGTTCCTGGGCCAGCGAGATAGCTCAGCAGACTAAAGTGCCTGCTTAGGCAACCTTAGGCAAGCACAGGGACCATGGTTCAATCCCTGGCAACGTATGCCAGCTCTGCCCCCAGGGCAGGCTGAGCTGGCCACAGAGTTCAGGCATTGTTGTTTACGCCTGTAATCCCAGCACTCGGGGGGCTGAAAACAGGAAGATCACTATGAGTCCGAACTGCATAGTGAGACCCTGTAACAACCAAATACATAAAAAAAAAAGAGTCCCTTAGGAGCACATTTAAGATTTAAAAAAAAAAATCTCTGCATTTTACTGTGCATTTCTTCAGGATGGGCAATTTGGAGAACCCCCCAATTCAATACTTGACCCTGTCCATGGTCAACAGTAGTTGTTCTATAGAACATAATTGATAGGGACATGCTTAACAGTTTAATTCAATACTACCTAACTGGTTTGGGCACATTTGCTGTGTTTCAAGGGCTGTAAGAACTTGCAATAATCCTGGGAGTGGATAACTCTGAGTATCTTCATCTGCATATGGAGAGGTCAAATAACTTGCTGAAAGTGGCACAGGTGTGCCTGCCCTTGCTTAGTACTGGGAATCTAGGAGAAGAGGCTCTCAGACCAAGTGACCCCAAGGTCTGGTGGAATGCCAAGATTGGGGTAGAAGGAAATCATCTCCTTCTCTTTGACTGTGTTGATCGTCACAATTTTCTCAGTACCACATGTTACATGTGATGTTTCAAATTTTGCAGGGGAAAATGAATGAAAATGGGAGGAGGACCATCAAAAGCTCATTCATGGAGACAACTACACATCCTTGGAGAAATGAACAGTCATCTTTGTTGTCTGTATTGAGTCATGGGTGTCTCACCCCCTTTAAATCAAACCCTGTACTCAGTCTTTTGTGCCCAGGTAAGAGTTGTTGATTAAAGTGCTGCTGCTTGGGTCTCACATTTTCTTGTCATCTGGAAATTTGTGTTTTCTTTTGTTTGCATGTTGTTTTGAGTATGAAATAGAAAATAGTAATAGTTGAATGATAGATGCTTTTCCATTTGGAAAGCACTTTTTAGAATTCTAACAAAAATGTCAAGATGCATTTTCAGCTGTTCTTCATTTTTGGTCATGGCTGTGTTCTTGGAAAGTTTGTCCCCTTCTTTCTTCTTTTTCTTCCCTTCTCTTCCTCCCCATCCCAACTTAAGTTTTTATATTCACTAGAAGTTACTATTTAGAGGAACAAGTGGATAAATTCTCCAGTTAAAGTATGCCATTGTGATTTTATTTTTAGTGTTAGTCTTGATTTACATGAAGTCCTCTTAAAACTAGGAAAAGAGAGCATATTATATGTGCAGAGTTTCAATCTTGCTTTAAAAATTGAATTTCTGTGATACATTTATAAGACAAAGCCAGTTTCTTTGTATTGTAGTTTGGATTACTTCTGTTCCCTGCCCTTTATTCTAACAATTCTTAATAAATTAAGATGAGGAACAAACATTTTTCAAATATTTCCCTAAAAGAGCTAAGTACATAGGTTTCATAGAAAACACTGCCAAAATAAGATTTACAATGAATTCATAGAGTACTTTTAGGAAATATGGCATGGGCTGAGGGAGGAGGAAGAGAAAGATGATGCAAAAGAGGCACATCTGTGTCTATGGATATAGAACTAGGGAAGCCGGGACCTGAGCTTGGAAATCCTTCTTCTTCCTTCACACTATCAACTTTCACACTTTCTCCACTGTGATCTGAGTATTTGTATTTTCCTTAAAATACAAGGAAGTGAGCTTTTGGGAAGGTGGCTAGGCCATGAGGGTGGAGGCCTCCTAAATGGGGTTAGTACCATATACAATAGCCCAAGGGAGTTGCACCTTCTAGCATACGAGGGTGCACAAGATGGAGCATCTGTGACCTGAGAAGAGGCCCTCAGCAGATTCTGAACTTGTTGGTGTCTTGACCTCAGACTTCTGACCTCCAGAGCCATGAGAAATAAATTTCTTTTGTTTATAAGTTATCTGGTATATGGTATGATGTTACCGCATCCTTAATAGATGAAGATATAAAGCCCTTTTAGTATTTAGAAAATAGAGGTTTCTTTGTAAGACCCCTGGAATAAACCAATTAGGTACATTAGGAAAGCAAAATAAAAAATTAAAGCATAAAAACTCAAAGCAAAATAAAGCATTAAAACACTCATTTGTACTCCTTAAAAGTATATGTTATAGTAAGCATTTCATCGGTGGAAACAGAGAGAACTAGTGAAGCAGAGACTGCAATCTTAAATTATATGTACCTATAAATGTTCTTGGTGTCTCTGAATCTACAGCTGCTAGTTTGTTGTTTAGATGTCATCAAAATTGTCATCAAAAATGAAAAATACTATGTCACATTAAAGCCAGGATACAGTTGTCAGAAGGTTCCACTTGACATAGCCAGCTGAAGGGAACAGCTCTAATGAGTTCATATTTTATTTTCAATATTGTTAAAATATATATGGTGACATTCAGCATATACCTATTAAAAATAGAAGTTTATTTGACTTACAGTTCTGGAGGCTGAGAAATCCAAGATTAAGGGGCTGTATCAGTTGAGGGCCTCCAAGCTGCATCATCTTGTGGTGGAAGGGCAAGAGAAGGTGGGAAGGGCAAAGCTGGACTTACCCTTTTGTTAGAAACCCACTCCTGGGGTAACTAACCTATTTCCAGGACAACTGTTTTAATCCATTCACCTAAGAGAAAACCTAATCACCTCTTAAACTAATCAGCACACCCATACTGGGGATTGAGTTTCTAATATATGAATTTTGAGGAACACCTCAGCATTCATTTTTTGGAATGATTTGAGCATAATTCCTTAATTTAGTAGGAGTTTAAATGCCTGCTTTTTAAAAAAATTTATGTATTTGGTATAGAGTCTTGCCATGCAGCTCGGACTCATAGTGATCCTCCTGTCTCAGCCTCCCTAGAGCTGGAATTCTAGGCATGCACTGCCGTGCTTGGTCTACATGGCTGGCTTGACCCATCTGGGTTGGGGCCAGCATGGCATGCAGT
>NW_004524663.1:10222062-10239055 GCF_000260255.1 Octodon degus | reverse complement strand
CTGTCTTTTTGCCTCAGTCCTCTGGAGTGTGGGATTACAAGCATGTGTCACCATATCCTACTAATTATTTATATCTTAACTTTAATTCTCAATACATTATTTAAATGTGAGGAATCCTATTGGGCCCAGGATTGCAGTTGAGGTACTTTAGTTTTGGAATATGTAATAGCATGAATAATTTTGTGGTGTACTGGGGTTTGGATCACCATGGGAAGTTCTTTGTCATTAAACACAATAAAAAAGCATTTCTACCTGTCTTGCTTCTGTTTATAATTTCTTTCTTAAGTTTCACAGTTGCAGATCTGTCAAATCCTGGGCCATATTTTATGAGCATGTTTTATAGGGTCTCAGTTTGCAGAGGATCCTGGGAAAATCTGTGAAGTGGAACCTGAGCCCCCTAAGCAAAAGCTCTGTACAATGAAACCATTTCTTTAGACTATCTGAGTCCTGTAGGTCTTGCATTGTGGAAGAGATTGAAAAATGAGCATGTGAATGATATGTTTGATGTAAAAGAGGTGGTTGGTTTTAAGTTTGTAATTTGAGAAGCTTGGTGGGTTTTCTGTCTGAGTACAACCCAAGCCCTTAATCCCAGACTGTTCTAATTATACTCTTAATTCCACGCTATTAGTTCCATTGGAGGGGTCCTCTGGCCTCTCCCAAGGGAAGCCTCAGTATAACCATTAGGAAAGACCTAGCAGAGTAGTGAAGCATACTCGTGGGTGTGCTCTATGGAGTGTTTCAGAGGTGCCTGGCATGGAGGCCAGCACACTGATGAGGGAAGTCCCTGCAGGATTGTGGGTAGCACCAACCAATAGGCTTGCAGCCTGGATGAAACACAAAGGAAAGAAAGAGGAAGTTAGTGCATAAGTTTGAAAAGCTGCATTCTTCTTGAGTGGGTGTGTCCTTTGCTACCGCCCAGGCCTGTGAATATCACATATCAGTATTTCCAGTCTTTTAACACTGACTCATGTCAGCCCCTCAGAGGAGCTTGCAGGACTCCAGTCTTGGGCACATCCTTGACCCTTCTTGTTCTTTGGCTTTCAGTTTCTTGGACTGAGCAGGTTCTGGACCCTGAGGGTCAGTGCACTGAGGAATAAGAGATGCCCTCTGTCTAGCCTGTGACTAACAAATCTGCTGGTGTTGCCAGATGAGACTGCTGTTCTGCCCAATGAGGGGACCTATCCCAGTTTGGGCATGTTCAGGTCTTGGATGAGACCCCTCTCCCCTATTCCTTATATTGAGAATCATGCCAACAGTGATAAGAGCTACAACTCACTGTCAGCTCTGGGATCCTTCCATCTTCTACATGGGTCTGTGGGTGCAAAATTATGGCCATAACATTTACTTTGTTTATTGAAGAGCAGAACATATGTGCAGTGTCACCTTCAGAGCTAGGGAGTTTGGCCCACACAAAGACTCGTCTAGGACAGGAGCTCTTTTTTTTTTGGTGTGAATGGGTCCTTTTCAGGATAGCTAGAGTGATGGAGCCTTTTCAGCAGAGTGGAGAAGTTCCCAGGCCATGTATTTCCCCTTAGAAAATTTTTTAGAGTCATCCCTCAGCATCTCCCTGTGAGTATTGTTTCTCTTCTTTGTGTTATCTTTCTTTGTTACCTTGATTTCTAAAGCACCCTGTGGCCTGTAGTATAACATCACCCATCCTCAGACACTCATAAGAATCATCTAAGGGGACTCCTGTATGGTCTGTAGCTCTGTGGTGAACACACAACTTTGCCTTGTCTTCTAAGACCATGCTCGCTTATGGAACAGACAAGGAATAGCTCAGGTTGCTTTGTATGAGGGTCATGTGAAGGGACTGGTGTATTTTCATCTCAATACCGGTAAATCTGAGAGGCTTGTTCCAGAAATAAACAGGGAGGTTAAAAAGAACTTCTAGGCTCCTGAGACACACCAGCATTAGGAATTTTCTCAGATGAAGAGAGTGTAGGTAAACCCCAGCAAGAAAATGAGTTTGTTCTAAGGTAAGGAGGTTGAGAAATACATGTTCAGAGATCTTGAACTTTGGTTGAGTTTGTCTGGGTGTATTTTTAAGCCAGTCTAGGTGTATCATTGCCTATTATTCTTAGCATGAGTGGATGTAGAGGGTAATTGGTTCTAAATTCTGCTATACATGGAACCAGAACCAATGATATTTTGGGGGACTTAGAGAGTCATCAGTTTTGAACATCCTGTCTTCTACCTTTGCAGGACCTGGAGTGCCAGAAAAGAAATGGGGTAAAGGTTCATTCATCCTTTGTCTCCCTTCGCCCTGCTCTCACTCACTCCCTGCTTTGTTTAGCGTCCCCGTTTGCAAGGAGGTGCTTTATCCAGTGCTTCACAGGAGCCCTGTGATACCAGCATGAGCCAAGGAGCAAGAGCACCTAGATTTACATCTTGGTTTTGCCATTTGTAGGCTGAAAGCCTTCAACAAATTTAACATATCCTTATGTGTAAAGTGGAGGTAGTAGGGGATGAAAATATCTGCTCACAATGTCCTTGTGGATGCAGGACTCATTTAAAGAACACATTAAATCAGTGCATGCCATAAAATGAGCACTCAGAAAGCACCAGCTATTCTTCTGTAATTATTTAAAGAAAACATAATTTCCCCTAGTAAGGACACTAAGGTTCAGAAAAACAAGTATTAGCACCAATTTCAAACCCTGGCTTGTCATGGTTTCTTTACCACTTTCTTCTCTCTGTTGATTGTTAAATGAGCATTATTGTCCCTGACCCTGGAAAATTTTACCTAAAGGCTTGCCATCCTTGAAGCTGTATGTGAGAATTCGAAAAGTCTGATTTTAGCATTTTAGAGTAAGAGGGTATCTGAGGTCTCTTGACAGTCATTAGAATGAGGTTAACCACTTCTTGTTTAGTAGGTCAACAAAAGGTTCTTTCTGTTATTTCCTGTCATCAGAATATTATGTTTGTAAATAGTATTTTTAGTAAGTTCTCCTTTCCCTTTAAAATAAACCTCCTTGTTCCTTTTCCTCCAGGAATTGACACTCAGGTTGGTATTTCAAACTGAGATAAATATCACACCTGTTTTAGTGGGGTGATTTCCAGGGACAGATTGTGAGCAGTAGGTGTTATTGTTGGAAATTCTGGAATCGTGGTGGGAACTTGTAGTCATGAGAGCTCACTTGGCATTGTGAAAGGGGAGTTCACAGCAGGCTCATGGTGATATCCTTTGTTTCCTGGATCATATGGTCTCCCAGCCTGGACAGCTAAATCGATTCTGCAGCTCTGTGGATCCACTGAACTTGTAGTTGCTAAGTTTCTACTCTGTGCTCAGTGTATCAATGAATATAGGTAGGACAAGTAACCTCATGGAATTTCCAGACTTCACGAGGGCCACAACATGGTTTAGAGTGTGTCTCAGAAAACATTGCAAGCTCAAATTTCTTCTGACCCAGCCAGGATTTATTACTGTCAGCCACATTAAGTTTTAAAAATAATGGTAGGTAGGGGAGAACTGCAGTGAAATAGACATTGTGACTCCCCCCACCCAGCTTCAGCAAGGTATGCAAGTTCTCACATCGAAATCTAAAATGAAATCATTGTGACCACTTAAAGTCAGTTTAAAGTGGTGTCTTACTTATGGCCCTCTTGTTTGAGTCCTGTTTAATAACATGAAATGATACTCATTTAAATGAGAGTTGTGGATTATAAAGTAATGAGATTACTACAGTCTCATTACTTTATAATCAACTCTCATATTCGTTCACTTTAATAATATAAGGCAATATTTGATTATATACCAATACGCTATTACTGCTGTAGATTCTGGAGGCAAAAGAAGCTTTGGGTTTTTGCAGCTGGGGGTGGGGGCAAGAATTTATGTGACATTAAAGAGAGGGTGGAGAGGAAGTGAGGCAATTATGGAGGTGTGCAGAAGTGTGTGTGTGTGTGTGTGTGTGTGTGTGTGTGTGTGTGTAAGGAAATGACTTCTAGAGATATCTTCCAAAGGTATTAAATATTATGTCTGGTATTTTAGATTTTCTTCTATTGATATCGGGTTTTTTTGTAGTGGGAAAATTAAGTATTAATCTCATCTTTGCTTGGGCTATTTTAGGAGTAGGTAGATATTACCTAAAGCCACTAAAGTCTGGAAATTAGACTAATAGAATCTGAACTGAGTAGGAGGGTCATACAAGATAAAAGGGCAAATTAAACATGGAGATAGGAAGAAACTTATGAGGGAAGTTATTTTAATGATACTTTAAAACCCATGAATATATACTGTGGGGAGAGTCCTCCTTTCTTGAATAAGTACTCCATTGTGCTTAAGTATCACATTTTCTTTATAGATTTATACATTGATGAACATATAGGCCACTTCCATGATTTGTTTTCTTGTTTATTGTTGTGTGGTTATAAACATGGGTATGCCTGCATCCCTGTTGTATGATGTCTTTAACTCTTTGGGTGAAGATTAGAAGGGGAAGGAATGGCTGGGTTGAATGGGATTTCTATTTTTAGCTTTTAAAGAAATTTCCATACTAATTTCCACAGTGGTTGTACCAGTCTGTATGTCCCCACCCCCCCAAAAAAATGTAGAAGGCTTCCCTTTTCCCTGTGGCTTCACCAGCATTTGTTATTATTTGATTTCTTTTTTTTTTTTTGCGGAACCGGGGATTGAACTCAGGCCCTTGCACTTGCCAGGGGAGCGCTTATTCCACTGAGCCACTCCCCAGCCCCATTATTTGATTTCTTGATGACAGACATTCTTCCTGAAGTAAGGTAGAATCTCAGTGTAGTTTCAATTTGCATTTCCCCAGTGGTCAGTGAAGTTGACCTTTTTTCCCTCATATATGTGTCATCTATTTGTACTTCTTCTATAAAATGCCTGTCATTTCAGTTGCCCATTTTTGATAGCTTTTTATTTGGGGAATTCTAATGTTTTTGAGTTCTTTATATATTCTAGATGTTAATTATCTGAGGAATAGCTGACAATATTTTCCTATTCTGAGGGTGTGTCTTCACTCTATTAGTCATTTCCTTTGCTGTACAGAAGCTTTTAAATTTGATATAATCCTATTAGTTGATTTTTAAAAATATTTTGTTCATTTATTTATTTGGTACAGGGTCTTGCTATGCAGCTCAGATTTGTAGTGTTCCTCCTGTCTCACCTCACCAGCACTGGAATTACAGGCATATGCCACCACATCCAGTTTCTGTGGCCAGCATGGTGTACCTGGGGTTCCAGAGCCGGCACAGCCTATGGTACCTGGGATTGAACCCAGGTCTTTGTGCTTGCCAAGCAGATGCTTAGACCACCGAGCTATCTCACTAGCCCCCTATTTGTTGATTCTTGATGTTATTTATTATGCAATTTGAGTTCTGTTCAGAATGTCCTTGCCTATTGCTATGACTTCAGGAGTTTTAACTATTTTATCTTCCAGCAGGTTAAGTGTTTTTCTGTTTTAATATTTACATCTTTGATCCATTTTTATTTAAGTTTAGTAAATGCAGGGAGACAGGGTTTAGGGTGAACCGTGTGTATATGGATAGCCCGTCTTCCCAGCACTGTTTGCCAAAGAGGCTGCTTTCCCCCTAGTGTTATTTTTGGCCCCTTGTCCCATGGCTGAGTATGTCTGAGTCTGTTTCTGTAGCCTCTCTCCTACTCCACCGACTCACAAGTCTGTCTTTGTGCGAGTTCCTTGATAGTACCACGAGAGTTTTACTATATAACTTGAAGTCTGGGATTGTCATGCCTTCTGCTTTGCTCTGGTTGTTCAGAATTGCTTTTGCCTTGCTGGGTCACCTCTGCTTTCATTAGAAATTTTAGGATCGACTTCTTTAGTTCTATGAGAAACATTGTTGGTGTTCTGATTGGGCTTGCCTTCGAGCTATATATCACTTTTGGAAGTATCACAATTTTGACCATACTGGTTCTGCCTTCCTAGGCACAGGAGTCTTTCCATTTTCTGAGGTCCTCTTGAGTCTTCATTTTTGCAGTACTACGGTTTTCATTATAAAGATCTTTTACTTCTGTAGTTAGGTGAATTCCTAAATATGTAAGTTTTTTCAAGCTGTTGTGGATGGTATTGTTTTCCTAATTTCTTTCTGCGTGGGATTATTATTGGTGTACAGGTACACTATTGTACTTAGTATAGTGGTTGCTTTGTTTGAGTCCAAGTCTGACTATGTAGCCGAGGGTGGCCTCAAATTCCTGGCAGTCCTCCTGCCTCAGTCTCCTGGGTCCTGGTATTATAGGCATGTGCTACTGATACAGAAAATTATATAAAGCCTTCAAATGATATAGGAATAGGATATTATAGCTCCCAACTTGCTAGATGTCTGATGCACTGATTTGATGACCTCCCCCAAATGAAGAATGAATTCTAAGGAACAAAGGAGGTTTAACAGAAGGAAATATTTATTGTAGAGGAGAGATATAGCTCCTGAGAGGCAGGAGGTGTCCCAAGTGGGTTGCTAAGAACTCTACTTCTCAGGATAAGTTTTTTTTTTTTTTTAATTTTAAATCTTCTATTTATTGATTCATTTGGTACAGGGTCTCACTGCACAGCTCGGACTTGTAGTGATTCTCCTGTCTCAGCCTCCCCAGCTCTAGGACTATAGGCGTGTGCCACCATGCCCAGTTTTGGTGGCTGCCTCAGCACACCCAGGGTTCCAGGGCTGGCACCCTGGTCCTTGTACTTGCCAGGCAGGCACTTAGACCACAGAGGTATCTCCCCAGCTCTCAGGATAAGTTTCATAGAGCTCAACCATGTGGGTACCAATGTGGGTTAAAGTTATGATCAACCAATGAGCTTATAAACACAGCTGCTTATGTAATATTGATCCAGTGGAGCAGCAAGTCACATAGCAAGTGCTTATGGAAGGGCAAAGAGTTTTTCAGGAAGAGATGAATCTCAGGGTCTTGGTCATCCACTGAGGTGACTGGTGTCTATGTAGACTTCATTAGACTAGGTGTTACCCTTCTCTTAGGCCTGGTCTTTTCATCTTTGTCTTGAGGTCAGGCCTCCGACAGATGTACCTATGGCCACAGTTGGAAGGAGTTTTCATTTCCTCTTCTCTTCTTCAGATCCAGCCCTAACTGACCACCTATAATATTTCTACCTAACTCGGCTGTCTATAATACCCTGGGTTTAGTGGTTTCTTGTTTATTAATCCAAGGGGTTTTGTTCTTATTACAACAGTCTCATTATCAATAGAATTTAGAGCATTATCAAAATACAAGTTAATTCACTCATGGATTAAGCAGTAAGTACAAACTGAGGAATAGCCATATTCATTTACTCATGTATGAAGGGAGATTCATCTTAGGCCAGCTGCTTCACAGAGGTGACACTGTTCCCTGAGGCTCTCCCTCCTGGATCCCAGGGCAGAGGGATTTGAATAAATGAACTAATGTCCTGACCTGCCTTATGACTTCTTGCTTCTTGGAGTCAAAAGGAGGAAGAACCATTGTGATTGCAAGTTATTGGGGAAATGATGGTGATTCGAAAACATGAAATTTAGGAGAGATTTCACACACACAAAAAAAATTAGGAGGTAGATATTGCATAAAGGCAGTGGGCAGAAAGGCCCATGGAAAATGCCCAGTAGAAGTTACAAATGGGATCTAAAGTTTGGCTAAGAAGGCAGGAAAGACAAGGAGTAGCTGTGTTTACAATATGTACAGAGAGAGAGAGAGAGAGAGAGAGAGAGAAGGAGAGAGAGAGAGAGGGAGGATGAGGGCAGGGCAGGGGAGGGCAGGGGAGGGGAGAGGAGAGACAGAGATAGAGACAGAGAGAGAAGAATGGTAGGAAGCTTAAAGTTTGTTCACTCATTTACATTTCACATATTTGAGGGGCTCCTGTGTTTGGCAAAAGCAGAAATAAGCCCCACAACAAGGAGCAGCAGCAGGAGGAGGATAGAAGAATGAAGAGAGAGCGATGGAGAAAGACCAGGCTGCACTAAGCCTGGTGACTCTGCGGAAGACAGGGAGAGAACTTACTGGAGGACACAGCAGCCAATGTGACAAATACTGCAGAAGTGTACACAGTGACAAGTGAGACAGTGTTTGGATTTCACACGCAGGGCGTGGGTTACCTTGGAGTTTCTCAACAGATGTGGAAACTTGACTTCAGGGCATTAAGGTCAGTGAGGAGGAAATGGAGGTATGAAGACCAACAAGCAGCCCTAAGAATATGACATGGAAGGAAAAGAGAAAGATGATTCTGGTGTTTATTCTGACACCTTCCCATCTCTGGCAACAAGTAAGGATTCCTGGAAGAACTGGGTTTTAAATGAAGGGTTTAAAGGTGAGGAGAGGATAGAATGACAATGTATGAGCCATAAGGAAAGTGAGTTCAGGCCAATAAAGGGTGCATTGTAGATTGATCTTTACTAGAATGGGAAATGGGGGAGGTCTGAAGCAGCAAACTTGATGTTTCAAATCAGACGACGTGATTAGAAAAGATAAACTACTTTTTTTTTTTTTCTTTTCGTGGCCAGCTCAGTCCACCCTGGGGGCAGGGCTGGCGCAGAATGTGGTGCCAGGAATCTAACCCTGTGGTCCCTGCACTTTGCCTAAGCTTGCCTAAGCAGGTGCTTTAGACCACTGAGCTATCCTGTGGGCCCTAAACTACATTGAAAGAGGCAATGATGGGTTACTATCACGCATTAGGCATTTTGGAGCTTATATACTGAAAGATAGGAAAAGGCTTTGGAATAATTTTGAAGTCCCAGCTGGGTGAACTTAGGCAAGTTATATAACCTTGCTAAGCTGCAACTTCCCCATCTCCAAAACACACTAATAGTATTTGCCTGGCACGAGTGTTGAAAAGCATAAGTAGGTTATGTATGTAACATGTTTAGTTCAGTGCCACACTTGGTGTTCACAAGCATTCTTTATTTTGTTATATTAAGGTATGGCTTGCAAAAGCTGTACATATTTAACATATACAACTTAATGAGTTTGGTGGTAAGCACTGTGTACACCTGTGGAACCATCTCTACCATCAAGGCCATGTACCTGGCGATCACCGTCAGGTTTCTTTCTTTCCTTCTCCCATACGTGTGAGACAACACACTTAGCCCCTAAGAGCGCCACTCTTAGCAAGTTTTGAAGTGTACAGTACAGTAGTGTTAACTGTGGGCACCCTGCTGTAAAGTCGATCTCTGCAGAGCTGCTTGTTTTGAAAATGTTGAGGCACCTCAGACTTGAGTTAGAGTTAATATTCCAGCACCCCTGGCTTCCTCTGCCATACAATACCTGTTGAAGAACACTGACCCTGTAGCCAGATTGCTTTGCCACCTGTTTGTTGCATAATCTTAGACAAGTTGCGTAACTTTTTGGGAGTTTTCTCATCAGTATAAAGGGGATAATAGGGACTGGGGAGATAGCTCAGCAGTCTAAGGACCTGCCTGGCAAACACAAGGACCTGGGTTTGATTCCCAGTACCACATGCTGTGCTGGCCACTGAAACCAGGCATGATGGGGTACATCTGTAATCCCAGTGCTGGGAGGGCTGAGACAGGATTACTACAAGTTGGAGCTGCATAGTGAGATCCTGTACCAAAAATATAAAGAAATGAGAGATTAAAGAGGTAATAGTAGTGCTCATTTCATTGCTGCTGTTATATTAAATGAGTTAACATGGAAGTGGAGAGAACAGCGCTTGCCACCTAGTAACTGAAATGCCGACATCCGCCAAATGCGTAAACATGATTTTCCTCTGTTTCTTCTCTTTCTAAAACCAGGGCACCCAAGGCTCTCCTACACTCATCCTGGCAAGGAGACATCTCCACATCTAATGCCTGCAGCTGTTAGGAGTTAGGTCAGTGTCTCGAAAGATATATAAGAACAGAGTAAGTGGTTGTCTGTCTGGAATGGTCTAGGAGTAAACTGTCCTTAGAGCCAGAAGAGCTGAATGGTTCTTGCAGACAGTCCTGGCTATGTGGGATTTACTGGGAAGTCATGGGATGTAAAGCCAACTGGAGAAGCCAGTTCTGGGAAGACAAAATATGTGTTTGGAAAGGGTTAGCCAGAGCCCCTCTGCTGATAACTGGATTGCTTTTGTTTGTAATTAGCGTTTACATAGTAACACTTCCACCCACTTACCTAAAGATGTGAAATTCTGTTACCCTCAAATTCAGATTTTTTTTAGAACCCTTTCCCTCACTCCAGTCAACTCATATAATTTTTTTCTGCTGGTTTTTTATTCTTGCTAATGACCTTGGAAATACAATATAAGACTCTAAGTCAAAGCTGTGTCAGAATGTCTAATGGAAGATTAGTCGCTTTTTAAAATGGTGTGCTTTTACTCTTTGATGATGTGTCCAGAAAGTGGACAAAGCAGTGCCTTTATTCCAGGGATAGCTGTCCTTAGACACCTCGATTAATTTCAAGCCATCCTCTCTGCACCTTGGAAAATGGAACTTTCCAGGCTGAATGTGAAACAGCAACTCCTGGCTAGCATCAGCTCTCAAGGGCTCCCAGGCCCTGGCAGTCAGACCCCTGACCCTGAACCACTCAGATGACACAGGCTTGCTTTGCATTTCCTTGGACACCCTAAAGCGAAAGCAGAAAATGCTACCCCAGACCGGGAATGGCTCCCTGAATCATAGAGGAATGGCAGCTTCCACAGCGAGACTCCCATCTGCTACAAGCAGGCAGTTTCCTGGAGAGAAAATGAAGGTTGACATTCAGACAGCTTAGGGGCTAATTCTGTATTTTAGTTTTGGGGCTTTCTGCTTCCTACCTGTGTGGTGACCTGTGCTGTCACATCTATGTCACGCCCCTGTGCTGCTCATGTGGGTGAGGAGCTCTCTGCTGTGGGCTGGCAGCTTTCTAGAAGAGTCACAAGTTTCCTTTTCTACTTTCCCTCACTAGCATAACACAAGGAATATGGATGTTTATGTTTTTCTTGGGTTTATTCATAACTGTTCTGAATTGTGTGATGTCATCAATGTGGCAGGCCAGGTGGAGATTTGCATTTGGAAGTATCCCAGTGATTCTGAAGATACACTGTCCAAATTGTACGTGGAGCTGGTTTGTCCTGGTAAGGGGAGAATGAGATATCAGTGTCTGGTTAGAGCTCACTACCCACTTATCCAGGGTTTTGTAGGCTCACATAGCCTAGGCTACTAGGAATGTCCCTGGCACTATCTACCCATAGTCAATAACTTCAGACACTTAGGTGTAGTTATCCTGTTCTGTATGTAGTCATTATTATACGGCTCCCAGGATAATTTAACAAAGTCTACTTCTTGTGTATATTATGTGGCTTTTACTTATAAAGACTTGAGATTTCAAAGGAGAAAGGCCCATTTCTTACCACAGCGTACACTAAAAGGCCCTATGTGGGGAGTAGAATAAAGTCCATTTGTCAAGTGGGGAGGACAGGTTTTGTGGAATCACTGAGATTGCTAGGCCAAGATTGCAGAAGCGAGCCTCGTGTGTGTGCTTGTTTTTGGTACATAATGCAAGAGCGCCATGGAACAAGCACCTCACCCTTACACAGGCTTCCCGGGCAGCTCCAAGTCCTTCTGTGTCTCATGATAGGAACAAAATTTACGGACACTTATTTTTGCTTAGTTCTCATGTGGTACTTTCCAGGAGCAAATACTTTTGAGATTTAGATGTTCCATTTCCAGAAAGTTTCGCATTTATAGAATGGGGTGGTCTGTGAAGTCTACTTAGGTTGGATACACTGTTCATTGTAATAATCTAGTTAGCATCAAGTGGTGGAGGTAATGCCCCAGGGATGTAGCTCAGTGGCACAGCACCTGCCCGGCAAGTGCAAGGCCCTGGATTTGATTCCTGGTATTAAAAAAAAAAAAAGACTTGAACATGGAGGGGACAACATTTCCTGTCTGTACCAGTGATATAGGTCCTGAGATGCTGAAAGAACAGTTACAGCTACACCCTGCATTAGTCAGTATCTGTCCCTATGGGGGGAAAAATACTTGAATTAAACAAATTATATGGAGGAAAGGTTTATTTCAGCTTAGTTTTATAGGGTTTAGTTCCTGGCCCACTGGTACTGATGCTTTAGGGTTGTGACAGGCAGAGCAGTACACCGTGGTGGGAGCATGTTACCCAGAAGGCTACTGAACTCATGGTGATCGGGAAGGAGAAAGGGGAGAGAGACTGAGAGAAAGCGGGTGAAGGGGAGGAAAGAGTATAGGGTACCAGTATCTCATGAAGGGCCACGTCCCAATGACCTAACTTCCGTGAACAGCCAAGCCCTTAACAGTCTTTGGGGACACTTGTGTAATTATAGCATGTATCTGTGGATTACCCATGTAAATGGGAGAGGAGGCAAAGGGTATAGTTCCTCCCTCCCTACCCAGGGGCTGGGGTAGAGGGGAAGCTCTAGCATTTATTGAGCATATTATGTGACACAATCTTTGACAGAGGCATCACAGACATTTTCTTACTTAGAGCAATCTCACAAGGCAAGGACTGTCATCCTTGCTTCATGGAAGAGGAAGTCAAGGCTAGATTATTGGCAAGGTCACAAAAATGAAATCAGAATTTGTGTTCACTCATTGTGCCCTATGATCTCTCAGTGGGCAGTTAAAGAAAACAAACTATGAATACTGTTTCATAGAATCTTCTAGCATCCTGAACCATTGATCTGAACAGAACCATTGATCTGCTGCTGCTTCAGGAGGTAAGTTTTTCAAACACCTGCAAAGCCAACACTCCTTCTAGCCCACTGCCTCATGATAAGCCAAACACATTTCCAATAGCTACTCTAAGAACAAAGTATGTTTAAAATAAGAGTCTACCCAGTAGGCTCATAAAAATTTGTTGAAAAACTAAAGCCATTTGCCAGAGCCAATGGCAACATCCTCTGTGTAATTTGCACGGAATAAATCACACGTGGGGTCTTCTGGTCAGATACACCAACCATCCCAATCTAATCTCTTCCTGGAGAGTTGTGTTTTGGGTCACCCCCACCCCAAGTCCCCACTATGTTATCAAAAGAAAGCATTTTTATATGTTCTCTCCCAGGGGGTTGTTTCTTTGCTGTCAATCACATAGGTGAGTCCACCATATCCTGTAGGAAGTAGCCATGGCTCAGTTATCCAAGTGGGACAGAGCCAGTTCTTTAAAGGGCACTATGAATCTAGCCATTTCTAGTTTGTAGGCATGTTTTGCAGGCAGGGCTTTGTTCTTCAATTAAATTAGGTTTCCAGTCTATAGATAAGCTTATATTCTAAAGCAGTAATGTCTGACAAAATTCTGCTTTCATCTCAGTCACAATATAGGATCACAACTTTCACAATGGCACTGTATTTCAGGCTTGAAATACTCACTGGTTATTGTGAAGAATTATTTTCCTTTAGCCCTGCTTTTTCATTCTTGGGGTAACAAAAATGTTTTAAAAATAATCATCCCTGTATCGTCTCATTCAACTGATCCATATCTCAACTTTCCTATACTCGCCATGTAAATAGCATAAAAGAACAGATAAGAAGCAGAAAAGGAAGAATGAGGGACATGTTTATTGACACTGAAATGAACGTTCTTTTTAACAGCACAGTGTGTTAAAAAGTTGGCTACAAATTCCAAAGTAAGGATGATCTGCAGTTCATGAAGAGATCTTCCGACTCTAGTGCCATGGGTTAGAGCCATGTAATAGGGTATAGAACAGTTTAGCCCAAAATAAATCATTGATTCAACTTTAATCATATTTATATTTCCTATAAATAATTCTAATACTTTCATTTTAAATTCACATAGAATCAATGGCCACTATGAAGTTTACATATCAATTCAGTATCTTTCCTTAGAGATTTCAGGCCCAGGTCATCAATACTAAGCATTTATTTTCTTTTCGGCTATCTTTGGCACAATTTCTGGTTTCTTTTCAATATGAAGGTACGGGTTTAAGGTGGGTACATATTGCTACAGAAATGACTATTTGGGATTTAAGTGTAAGTACAAGTTTATGTTAAGCATTATTTACAAGATGAGAATTGAAGCACAAGCTTTAATAATCTATATTCATTAAAGCAGAGAATGACTAGCAAAGAATTTGAAGGAGCAGGGCCAAGAGTAGGAGTTAGAACAATCCTTTTTGGAGGAGGCAGGACCAGTGTCATAGGATGGAAGAATTTGCCCTGCACCACTGATACCGATGTCTCATGTCATGGGATCAACTCTACACAAATACAGGGTAGGAACAGCTTATGTGCATGGTGGTGTATTTAGCCAATAGACTCTACTTTAAAATACAAGCCATCTGGTAGCTTGCCAGTGTATTTGGGCCCCGATAGATACAAAAGTGCAAAGGCAGCAAAGTATTGGCCTCTTTAAAAGTGGATGTGGGTGAACTTGGAAGAATGAAGCCTTCCAGTGGGACAGAAGAACAGCCAACCTTCTTGAAGTAATATCTTTGTATATAATTGTGTGTAGAATTGGTATGGGTTTCTTCCAGGCAGCTTGAATCTGGATATTTTAATGGAGCAGCTCTGCCATCCTGGAGTGTCACCAAAGTGCATCCTTGCTTTAGGGAAGATACACAGACAGCCTGACAATATGATTTCTCATTCTAGTGCTCCTGAGAAAGGAGACCTGATAAGCCGTGAAGCAGACTTGGGTTGGAACTGTAGTTATTCAAGTACAAGGAGAGGTTGTTTTTCACATTGACAGTTCAATTCTGATCTCTGTCTTGCAAATTATATGAAAATAATAAATATATATATACACACATATATATAGTTCTATACTGAACACTGGATTAACAGTAACCAGTGTCCCAATACAGTACATTTAAAAAAGAATCCTCCTCCCTTACCCCTGAAGCCTATGTTCATCCTAAAAACTGTTGTTTCAGAACTGTGCTGGTTTTTTTAAAATAGATTCTTTGAAATTGGCTCGAGATGAGTTCAAAATGGAGAGTTTGGCACATTAACTGGATGGGGTTGTTTAGATGCATTATTATCTATAAAAGGTAAGAAGTCAAAGGAAATCCACTCCAATATAAAGCCTGAGTAAAAATTTGTTGCCAATGAGAGAATTTCTTCTCTAAAATCCAAGACACTGGTCTGTATATGAGAAAACAATTTCTCCTCCACTATTTCCTAATTCCAACATTATATGTACTTCCATACTTTGTCTGACAGAATTTTTAAGAGCCAGATCATACAATTTCCTTTTAAACCTTATTTACCCCATCTTACTCCAGACAGCAAAACTCAGACAGCAAAGGCTTATCAAGCCAAATATAGAAAATAATCTGGAGGTCTGTATATCAAACTAAATGTACAACTGACCATTGTTTTTATTTTCCTAAATGTTTGGCTTCATTAAGAGATGACTGCTACGGAGGTGTCCTTCATCACTCCAGTCATCTGAAGCCAGGGGCTCTAGAACTGGGAGGTCTGGGTGAATGAGATGGTGTCAGACTTGTCCACTGCAAAGCCTCCATTGATGTAGGACTTCTTGGTGTCTGAGTCTTCATTGTCAAGTATTGTGGATTCCAAGGCAAAGGGATTCACAATGTTAACTTCAGATGAAACATCCATCTGCTCCAGCTCCTCCTTGGACAGCTTTTCCACAATGCCAGTCCCAAAAGCATCACCGAGGACGTTGACCATGGTCCTGAACCGGTCCCTGGAGAGCAAACGGGAGAATCAAGGAGCTCAGATTTCATTTTATCAACTGGAGAAATGAAGGCTCAGCTCAGATGTAAGCCAGTGCACAGATGTTAGCTGCTCCTGGATGGCTGACTGCTAGCACCTCACAGACCCGAGGCGAAAAGGTTCTTTCATGAAGGTACAAAGAGAACAGAGAAGGTCCACCAGAACTGGGCTTCCAGTAAGTATAGCAGTGACTTCCCTAAGCCTCTCAAAATCTTTCCTTCCTCCCAAAGAAATATGAACACAGTCTACACAGACATGTTGAGGGAACTAGAGGAGGCTCAGAACACTTAACTCTTCCAGCCCTAACCTCTGTATTGTGAGTTGGCTGCTCGGTTGGCCTCATAGTCTCTTTTGACTAAGGTAAGAATCTGAATGTTCTGTGGGTGGTGTATGTGCTGTGCTGTGCTGTGCGTGTGTGTGTGTGTGTGTGTGTGTGTGTGTGTGTGTGTGTGTGTATTTCTTGTTTGCTTATCAAATGAGGTCACAGCGAGCAGCAGAGACGTGCCAGAGCATGCATCAGTCCTATGGCAGAGCATGGTCAGAGAACACAGGCCTGCCGAGCAATGACTTCTGGAAACAGCTTCAGCTAGTCTTCACTCCCAGAGAGCATAGAGAGGAGGCTACTGGCAGGAAGAGAAGGACCCTGGCAAGAGGGAGCATCTATTGGGGCAGTGGCATTTTGTTGTCAAGAATTGAGAACATAGATATTCTTGTGAAAACTGTACCCACAGGACAGATGAGGTCAACTGTGCCCACTCATGTCCACTCTGGAAGTCCTTTTGTTATTTAGACCAAGGTCAGGCATTAAATTAACCCTAGTGTCTTTCTCTTATCATACTGGATTGGAGTTTGACTCTACTGTCCCATTAATGAAGATCTCTTGTTCCAGGAAGGACTCGGGGAGAGAAAGACAAAGCTACCATTGCCACTGGAAAAAAACTAAAGCTTGCCTCAGTAGTAGGGTATTTTTGCAAGAATGGTACCACCTCATTTGGGCCTTGGACTCCTGTCTAGCTGCTGAGGGGGCCTTTCAAGGCACAGTTTCCAAGCTAGACTCAGGGCTTGGTACCTACATGGTCCATCTCTGCTTCTCTCTCTTCCAGCTTAGCTGACACCTGAAAACTACACAGTCTGGACTTCATCAGTCTGAGCTAGCTCCAAGGGAAGGCTCAATATGCAATTACATGTTCACTAATGGTCAGGATTGGGACCAGACTAGGTGCCCAAAATGCAGAGGTGGGCATCCAGGAAAATGTAGGAACCAGGCTAGAAGCAGTGTTAACTTTGGGGGTCACAGAAGATATATTGTGACCCAGATGTTCTGGTTTATCTGTCTCTCTCCCTCCCTGTGTGTGTGTGTGTGTGTGTGTGTGTGTGTGTGTGT